>NC_137338.1:12949773-13194773 GCF_965287045.1 Carcharhinus amblyrhynchos
CTTGCCTTTCAGAATGTCCCTACCTATTGAGCTGTCTTTCCCCAATGGTCACAATGTCTGCAAGGAAGTGTGTTTCTTTTAGGGCTTCCAAAACCCATATCAGCACACAAAAATAGTGCATGGGAAGAAATGCAATTTTCCTATGGTGGTCACAAAGGGGACAAGTTATTGTACAAGTTAGGTGGGGATTGGACCTGACTATCCTCTGATATTCCTGTGTTTTAATTGTAAATGCGTGCATGAAGGGAGACAATGGCTCAGTGGTATTATCGATAAATTATTAATCCAGAAACTCAGCTAATGTTCTGGGATCCCAAGATTGAATCCCGCCATGGCAGATGGTAAAATTTGAATTCAATAAACAAAAAACCTGAAATTAAAAATCTACTGATGACCATGAAACCATTGTCAATTGCCAGCAAAATCCATCTGGTTCATTAGTATCCTTTAGAGAAGGAAATCTGCCATCCTTACCCAGTCTAGCCTACATGTGATTCCAGTGCCACAGCCATCTAAAATGGCCTCGCAAGTTACTCTCTTCACAGAATCGCTACAATACAGAAGGAGGCCATTCGGCCCATCAGGCTGCACCAATCACAATCCCACTCAGGCTCTAATTCCATAACCCCATATATTTATCCTGCTAATCCCCCTGAAACTAGGGTTAATTTAGCACGGCCAATCAACCTAACCAGCACGTCTTTCAGACTGTGGGAGGAAACAGGAACGCCCGGAGGAAACCCATGCAGACACGGGGAGAGTGTGCAAACTCCACACAGAGCCGAGGATCGAACCTGGGTCCCTGGTGCTGTGAGGCAGCAGTGCTAACCACTGTGCCCCCGTGCTGCCCCTGTTGTATCAATCACCCAAATGGCATTGTGGGTCAACCCACAGCACACAGACTGCAGTATTTCAAGAAGGCAGCTCACTGCCACCTTTTTCAGGGCAACTAGGGATGGGCAATGAATGCTGGCCAACCAGTGGCACCCGTGTCCCATGAATGAATTAAAAAACCGAATAGTCACACAGGCCAGGTACCAAACTGTGCCTGGCGCCATGGAACCATAGTCCCAGGGTATCTCCGCACCATCAGACAAGAAGCCCAGAGAGAAAGATGAAAAGGCATTTTTTGTCGATTCTCCAATGCCTGCAAGCGCTCAATGGCCAATCAAAGTGTCGCACCTGCTTATATCATGAGTACATCAGAAAGACACTTCAGAGAAGACCACAGTCCAGTCTCATAGGCACGGTCCCAGAGAGGTTAGAGCTTACACAAATGAGAAGAGGAGAAAGGAAAAAAAAATCAGTGGCAGCACCAGGTATCTACTTTAATGTTAAACTATTGATTATTCCAAAAAATAATCAATTCGCTCCTTTGATCTCTCAACCAATTGCTTGCTTTGTTCCCCTCTGCCTGCTCTTGAGCTTCAACATTTCACAGACATGTCAGCCTCCTGATTTTTTTTTTAATCTTCCTTTTCTACTTCAAACACGCTGGCAGCAAGTAGAATTTTTCTTTTGACACGGTTACCATAACAACCTCCTGTCCTGACCCCTGTCATCACTGATTCCGAAAGTGCCTCAGACTTTCACATCGAAGCTTCGGACGATTTTCTCCAAATCACAGCGAGGAGAAAGGGAATGAAAATCAATTTCCCCGGCGAGGCAATTAAATCTCTCGGTTTAAATGATTAATTAACCCTTCATGGATTCGCTACAGGATGAGGAGCAGTCTGAACGATATGTGAATTGCGAGCCACAAGATTATTTTTCCCTCGCTTCGACGGAAAGAATAAAAGGTTTATTATTTTTCTCAGAACCGTGTAAAAGCCATTAGGCCCAACAATGTCCTGCCACTACGTATTGCTCGCAGCGGACAGTTTGAGCTCGCATTCTTAGTGTGGAATGTAAAAGATTGGAAGAGTGGGGGAGGGATCAGAAACATAGAAAATAGGTACAGGAGAAGGCCATTTGGCCCTTCAAGCCTGCACCACCTTTCAATATGATCATAGTTGATCATGCTCTTTCAGTATCTCACTCTCACTTTCTCTCCATACTCCTTGATCCCTTTAGCCATGTCCAGCTCCCTCTCGAATATATCTAATGAACTGGCCCCAACAACTTTCTGTGGTAGAGAATTCCACAGGATCACAACTCTCTGAGTAAAGACGTTCTTCTTCATCTCAGTGCTGAATGGTTTACCCCTTTTGATAAGGTCCCACACAAAAGACTAGTGAGAAAAATGAAAGCGATGGTATTGGGGGGTAATGTGTTGACATGGATGGAGAACTGGTTGGCAGACAGGAAGCAGAGAGTGGGAATAAACAGGTCCTTTCAGGCAGTGACTAGTGGTGAGCCACAGGTTCAGTGCTGGGACCCCAGCTATTCACAATGTACATTAGCTGATTTGGACAAAGGAATGGCAGTGTGTGCTGTGAGGAGGATGCTGAGAGGCTGCAGGGTGATTTGGACAGGCTGGCTGAGTGGGCAAATGCTTGGTAAATGCAATATAATGTGGACGCATGTGAGGTTATCCACTTTGGTGGCAAAAACGGGAAGGGAGATTATGGGGACAGAAACAAGAGGCAGTGCAGGGAAAAGTGGAAGGCAAAGAAACCAAAGACAAAACTCAAGAAAGGGCCACATTACATCATAATTCTAACAGGGCAATAAATGCCAAAAAAAAAGTCAGAATGCCCTGTGTCTCAATGGGAGGAACATTTGTAATAAGGTGATAGATATCTTTCAGGAAAGATAGATGGAAAGGAAAGCGGGCTAGCATAGCGTTGCTAGTTAAAGAGGAGTTTAATGCAATAGTAAGCAAGCCATGATGTGGAGGTGCCAGCGTTGGACTGGGGTAAACACAGTAAGAAGTCTCACAATGCAGGTTAAGCACCTGCTGGACTTTAACCTGCTGTTGTGAGACGTCTTACATAGTAAGGAAGGACATTAGCATGGACGATGTGGAATCTCTATGCGTGGAGCTGTGGAACACCAGATGCAAGGCATATAATCCTAAAATTAGAGTCAGACCTGACTAAAGCATAGCTGAGATCTGAAATTCGGATGCCCCAACCCCCTTCCCCACAATCATATGGGATTGTTCGAGCTTTCAAGACTGAGGTCAATAGAAATTAGCAATAACTAAAGGCCTGTGATGCCTACATCCCATGAATGAATAAAAAGCTTCTGGTTGAGGAAGAACATAAGGAGCTTATGGAACTAAGATGAACAAATAGAGGTGAGATGCAGATCCTCTCGTTAATAGGCTTCAGAAAGAACAAATATGGAGACACTATCCTCTGGAAGAGCAGAGCTATTTGTCTCTGTCTCTCCTTGACCCTTTGCCCCATACAATGTTAGTGTCTACCCCCTCTCTTAACTCCCCATCCATCCTCATCCCTGTTCACTCACTCTTCTCTTCTCCCCTGAGCTTTAACTGCAATCTCACTACCCTATGGAAGCCTTGGGTAAGATTTTGAACACCCCCCCTCCCCCACCCACCCCCATGGCGTGTTTTCCAGGAGTAGGGGCCTTGTATGTGTGAGGGGGGGTAGAGAGGGGGGAGCGGCATTGCCTTTGGCAAAACGAGAAGATCCCATCCCACCAACGGGAAGACCAGAAAATCCTGCCCATTGAAACTGTCAGCCGCTGTTGTAAAGACCCTATCTGCTTCACCAATGTCCATTAGAGAAGGCAATCTACCATCCTTGTTCAATCTGGCCTACTTCTGATTCCAAATCCACAGCAGTGTGGTTGACTCTAAACCACCCTCTAGCAAACCACTCAGTTTAAGGGCAATTAGAGATGGGCAACAAATGCTGGCCTTGCCAATGGACGCCCCACATCTCATGATAGGATAGAGGAAAGAAAAGTCCTCATTCGCTCTCTTCCAGCGTAGTCCCCCACCTCCCTTCACTCAATCCATTTCTCGTTCTGTACTTCGGCCCAACCCCAGACTCCCAGCTGTATCTCCATCAGCAATTTTCAGTCCATCTCCCTGAGTAGGGCAGAGCTCTCTCTTTGCACATGGAGTCATATTGACTCTGTCTACACTTCTCGCTGCCTCGACAAAGCAGCCAGCATAATTAAGGACCCCACATGCCCCGGACATTCTCTCTTCCACCTTCTTCCATCGAGAAAAAGTTACAAAAGTCTGAGGTCACATACCAACCGACTCAAGAACAGTTTCTTTCCTGCTGCTGTCAGATTTTTGAATGGACTTATCTTGCACTAATTCCACTAAAATAGGTTTTTCTCTACACCTTAGATATGACTGTAACACTACATTCTGCACACTCTTGTTTCCTTCTCGATGAACGGTATGCTTTGGCTATATAGCGTGCAAGAAACAATGCTTTTCACTGTATATTAATGCTTGTGACAATAATAAATCACATCAAATCAAACTTTTCCATGCTGACATTTTTAAATCTCTAAGCTAATCCCAATTGCCCACATTTGACCCATATCTCTCTATACCCATCTTACCAATGAAACTGTCCAAATGTTTTTTAAAAGACAAAATTGTACCCCTCTACTACTACCTCTGGCAGCTTGTTCCAGACACTCATCACCTTCATTGTGAAAACATTGCCCATCTGTACTCTTTCATATCTCTCCCCTCTTATCTTAAACCTCTGCCTTCTAGTTTTAGACTCCCCTATCTTTTTGGAAAAGATATTGACTATCTAGCTGATCTATGCCCCCCATTATTTTATGGACCTCTATACGATTATCCCTAAGTCTCCTACACTCCAGGGAAAAGAGTCTCAGTTTATCCAGCCTCTCCTTATAACTCAAACCATCAAGTCCCAATAGCATCTGAGTAAATCTTTTCTGCACTTTTTCTAAATATCCTTTCTATAATAGCGTGACCAGAACTGTACACAGTATTCGAAGTGTGACCTTACCAATGCCTTGTACAACTTCAACAAGATGTCCCAACTGCTGTATTCAATGTTCTGACCAATGAAACCAAGCATGCTGAATGCCTTCTTCATCACTCTGTCCATCTATGACTCCATTTTCTAGGAGTTATGAACATGTACCCCTCGATCTCTTTGCTCTATAATTCACCCCATCGCCCTCCCAATAACTGAGTAAATCCTGCCCTGGTTCAATCTACCAAAATGCATCACCTCACATTTATCTAAATTAAACTCCATCCGCCATTCGTCAGCCCACTGGCCCAATTGATGATGCCACGGAGCAAGTAACTTTGCTGTGATGACAGCAGGCAACATCAGGGAGCTGGGGGAGAAATTGAAAAGACAGAGTTTTACGTTGCTAACAGTTGTGGTCACTCCCAATTCGGGGGGCACCCCTGACAACCTTATTTTATCATTATCAACACTGACCTGTCATTTCCTTCTCATAAATGATGCAATCACTAATTGTTCTAATTGGAAATGCCAAGGTTCCCCTCCTCAAGTTGCGGACAGCACGGTGGCGCAGTGGTTAGCACTGTTGCCTCACAGCACCAGGGACCCAGGTTCAATTCCAGCCTCGGGTGACTGGCTGTGTGAACTTTACACATTATTTCCATGTCTGCGTGGGTTTCCTCCGGGTGCTCCAGTTTCCTCCCACAGTCCAAAGATGTCTGAGTTTGTTTGATTGGTCAACGAAAATTACCCCTTAGTCACCAAGAAGATTGAAGAGAATTCTTCCTTTGGGAAGGATCATCAAAGTGTGAAACATTTTAGGGAGCAGCTACATCATCTTTTAAAGGAAAACTGAAGCAGTGGAAGAGACCAGTCCAAGGGGGAAGAGGGCAGGGATCACTGAGAGTAGTTTTGGATTGCCCAAGGGGAGGCGTTGGCCTAGTGATGTTATTGCTGGACTATTAATCCAGAAACTGTTCTGGAGACCTGGGTTCGAATCCTACCATGGCCAATGGTGGAATTTGAATTCAATAAAAACTATTGGAAATTAAGAATCTATTGATGATACCATTGTTGGAAAAACCCATCTGGTTCACTAATTTCCTTTAGGGAAGGAAATTTTCCATCCTTACCTGGTCTGGTCAACATGTGACTCCAGAGCCACAGCAATGTGGTTGACTCTCAACTGCCCTCCAAGGACAACTAGGACTGGGCAATAAAAACAGGCCAGCCAGCAATGCCCATGTCCCATGAATGAATGAAAAAAAGGGAAGAGCTGGTACAAAGTGAATATCCAACTGCAAATGTTGTACTGAGGAAGCGGTGGGGGTGAAGTTGCTGATGAAGAGTATTAGCCTGGCTTTTCGCTTTTCACTACTGACTCTCATTCTTATTAAAGATTTCCGGAAGATTCTGTATCTTTTAAATCATTGCTGTTTGACCCATTCCTTCTCTCCTTAGATTACCCCAACAGTGCGCGGGGATTCAGGGTTTTTCTCTTGCCATGCTATTAATTCGTACGGAGAGGACCGAGGGTTGATCCAGCTGACTGTGCAAGGTAAGTTGAAACACTTTGGTGCATGCTATTATTCAGCATTTTATAAAGTTGGCTCTGAAAATCACTAGCCTCTATACATTGTGCTACGTGCTACTACCCAGCATAGCAGTGCAAGGAAAGTCCTACCTCCCTATAACGTTATCTAAACATAGCAAAATGTCCTGAGACACTTCACAGGAGCCTAACCAGATTTAGAAAATAAACAGCAAGTTGAATATGGGCCAGAATTTTACAGCAGATCCCCAGGCGCCCACCTGTACTAAACACGTGTGAAAATGCATGTGATGATGTCAGGCATGCATCCCACCATCATCGCACACGCGTGCAATAACGAAATTGGCGGCTGCGCATGGGAGTCAGGGGTGCACCTGCTGACAAAGGGCCAATTATCAAAAGGACGTGGAAGCTTCGGAGCAAATGCAAAGAAAGGTTCACCAGGATGTTGCCTGGTCTCGAGGGTGTTGGCTACGAGAAGGGGTTGAATAAACTAGGCTTGTTTTTACTGGAAAGGTGGAGGCTGAGGGGAGACCTGATAGCGGTCTACAAAATTATGACAGGTGTAGACAGGATGGATACTCAAAGGCTTTTTCCCAGAGTGCAAGTGTCAATTACAAGGGGGCACAGGTTCAAGGTGAGAGGGGGAAAGTTTAAGGGAGCTTTGCGGGGGATGTTTCTGGGTTGAGAGTGTTGGGTGCCTGAAACATGTGCCAGACAGGGTGATGGAAGCAGGCACATTAGCAATGTTTAAGAGCCATCTGGATGGGTACATGAATAGGGAGGAAACAGAGGGATAAGGATCGAGTCAGAGCAGAATGTTTTTTAGTTTAGTTAGGGCATCATGATCAACGCAGGCTTGGAGGGCCAAAGGGTCTGTTCCTGTACTGTATTTTTCCTTGTTCTTATTAACTCCATTAAAAAGCCAATGAATGCAAGTTTCAGGTCAATTTTGCCATTTAGTGTTTATCACACGCACAAAACGGGTGGACAGGCAATACATTTCTATCAAATTGTCACCCAGCAGCGTGGGATGAACAATTCCCGGGGAGCATGCACGTTTATTTTATTTGTGATTCTGCTGCTGTTATCCTTCCCAGTTTTGCCAGGTTTGTCTTTGATTGCAATGGCTTTCTAAACTGCTTCTCCTGCAAATCTGTGCCAAAGTACCAACAAAATAGATCAGTCTGCTCAAACCAAGAGGGACATTGACATTTGCAAAAGGGAAATTCATGGCCATTTGGCAGATTGCCGCTGGAATTATATAGGGTGGAGCGGCGGTACGGGGGGGCGGGTAGGGTGTTGAGCTGAGGGTAGGTGCTCTCTCTGAACATCAGACTCCCCATGACCCAATCCTTCACAATGACCCAGCATACAGATCCTGCAGGTTTGTCACTGGGGTGAAATTCAGCCCCTGGGGTCATCCTGCTGGATAACTTGATCGAAGAAGTGGGTGTTAAGGACCATCTTGATGAAGGAAGAAGATTTTGGGAGGTTTAAGGCAGAGATTAGGGTCTGGATAGGATGGGCTTTACTGGGGACAAAGGAGGTCATGATGTGGAGATGCCGGCGTTGGACTGGGGTAAACACAGTAAGAAGTCTCACAATACCAGGTTAAAGTCCAACAGGTTTAGGAGGGATAGGGAAAGCCAAGGATATTTAATGAGTGTTACAATTTAGTGTTTATTCGGGAAGAAAAAGCAGGCAAAATGGTTGTAGAAGTGTGGGTGGTATGGGTAATGGACAGACTGTAAATAAACAGGCAGGATGTACTGGAAAGGCTGGCTATGCTTGGGGTGGTTAAGTCACCTGCATTGCAGGTTGCTAAAGGAATTGGGAGTAGAGATACTGGAAGGGCCTGCTACAGCCTTCAAATATTGAGATAACAGACATGCTTGTCACAGCTTTTCATCTTGCATTCATCAGGATCAATGCGAAAATTCCAGCTTTCAAAAATGTTGGTTAGCTCCGTTGGTTGGATGGCTGGTTAGTGATGCAGAGCATTGCCAACATCACAGGTTCAATTCCGAGACTGGCTAAGGTTATTCATCAAGGTTTCCACATGCTCCCCCCCCCCCACCCCCCTGCCCCCCAGGTTCTCAACCTTGCCCCTTGCCAGTGAGGTGGTGACCCTCAGGTTAAATCACCACCAGACAGCTCTCCCCCTCAGAAGGGGAGAGCAGCCTATGGTCATCTAGGGATGTGGTGACTTTACTTTTTCCCTAATGTGTAAGTAGTTAGGATCTGGAATGTACATCCTGAGTGTGATGGAGACAGGTTCAATCGCTACTTTCAATGAGGTACTGGATAATTATCTGAGGAGAAAAAGACATGCAGGGCAATGGGGAAAAGGCAGGGGAAGGGACTAGCTGGGCTGTTCTTGGCAGAGCAGACATGGACTCAATGGCCTGAATGGCTTCTTCTGTGCAGTAACCAGTTTATGATTCTATAAAATGAGTCACTGTGTAGTTAAATTTTGATGCTGAGCAAGCGAAGGAGATATTGGAACATGTGAATGAAATCTTGGTTAAGGAGGGAGTTTGAAAAAGCAGGTTAAAGCAGGCGAGAAGGAAATGATGAACTGGAAAGATTTGAGGAGAGAATTTCCATGCACAGGGTCTAGATGGCTAAAGGCAATGCTTCCAATGGTGGGTGTGAGGGAATATATCAAAGTATCAGCCAGATTGAATGGTGGAGCAGACTTGATGGGCCGAGTGGCCTAATTCTGCTCCTATGTCTTATGGTTTTATGGATAGGAAGGATCAAAAGGCCAGAACTGAACAAAATGCAGCTATTTCACTAGTTGTGGGGCTGGCAGAGATTACAGAGATAGGGAGGAGTAAGGTCAAAGAGGGATTTAAAAACAAGAATTTTGAAAGGCAATGCCAGACTGGAAGCTAATCAGTCTGGTAGCACCTTAGTGAGGAGAGAGGTGAATGAGCCTTGGTGCGAGGTCAAACTGAGGTGGCTGGATAAGGTGCTGAAGGGTGCATGATGGGGTGGCATTTGGAGTAGTCGGGTCTGAGGTATCAAAGGTTTCAACAGCAGGTGGGCTAGGCCGGGGCTGGAGACAAGTAGAATTACAAAATTGGCAGTCAGCTGACTTTGGGATCGTGAGGATATAAAGTCGACAGCTTATCTCAGGGTCAAATAAAATGTCGAGACATTGAACAAACTGGAAGGGGTTAGAATGTTTGTCGAACAGATGGAGTTATGGTGGGTGTTTGTCTTCTCAGAGTTTACATGAAAGAAATATTCTCATTGACTTACAGTTGAGACATAAAAACAGAGAATGCTGGGAAAACTCAACAAGTATGGCAGCATCTGCAAGGAGAGGAAAAAAAGAATTAACATTTTGAATCTGTTTGCCACCTCGTGAGTTCTGATGAGGGGGCCAAGTGGACTCGAAACATTAACTCTTGTTACTTTTTTCTCCTTACAGATGCTGCCAGACTTGTTGAGTTTTCCCAGCATTCTCTGTTCTTGTTTCAGATTCTGGTACCTGCAGTATTTTGCTCATTTGAGATATAAACACTTTGCTAAACAGCAAAGGCTCACTTCTCAGAAAAGGGTGAAGAGTATCCATGGGGATCACCATTTAGATACCACCTAACAAATCAAATTTGCTATCAAACAGTTAGGTTAGAGTTCTCCCACTTCGCCCACGGCTGGTCCTGTTGCGACGAATGGAGATTTTGCCGAGTGCCAAATTCTCCATTCTTGCTGGCAGTGCTAGTGGAGTGTGTGAAACCAGAGAATTCTGGCCTTATTATGAGTGCTCTTTGCTTTTTTTTTTAACCATCTTTGTCTGTCACATTGCAGAACCTCCAGACCCTCCTGAGATTGAGATCCGTGAGGTGAGAGCTCGGAGCATTGCTTTGAGATGGAGCATGGGCTTTGATGGCAACAGTCCCATCACTGGCTTCGACATTGAGTGCAAAAACAAGTCGGGTGAGTTCTGAAACCAAAGGACCAATTTTAACTCCAGGAAGTAGTGGTGGGACAGTGGAGGAGTGGGGAGGAAAGAGGTTCCTCTGACCCATACAACATTAGGTGTCCAGATCAGCAACTACCTTTCTGGTCCCCCAGTGCCGACAATATAGTTAAGAGAGCCCACCAACGTCTTTACTTTCTCAGAAGACTAAGGAAATTTGGCATGTCAGCTACGACTCTCACCATCTTTTACAGATGCACCATAGAAAGCATTCTTTCTGGTTGTATCACAGCTTGGTATGGTTCCTGCTGTGCCCAAGACTGCAAGAAACTACAAAGGTTGTGAGTGTAGCCCAATCCATCACGCAAACTCTGTCTACACTTCCCGCTGCCTTGATAAAGCAGCCAGCATAATTAAGGACCTCATTCACTCCGGGCATTCTCTCTTCCATCTTCTTACATCAGGAAAATGCTATAAAAGTCTGAGGTCACATACCAACCGACTCAAGAACAGCTCCTTCCCTGCTGCTGTCAGACTTTTGAATGGACTTACCTTGCATTAAGTTTATCTTTCTCTGCACCCTAGCTATGACTGTAACAGTACATTCTGCACTCTTTCGTTTCCTTCTCTATGAACAGTATGCTTTGTCCGTATAACGCACAAGAAACAATATTTTTCACTGTATAAGAACATAAGAACATAAGAAATAGGAGCAGGAGTAAGCCATCTAGCCCTTCGAGCCTGCCCCGCCATTCAATAAGATCATGGCTGATCTGTCGCTGCTCAGTTCCACTTTCCCGCCCTCTCCCCATAACCCTTAATCCCCTCTCTTATCAAAAACCCATCAACCCACATCTTAAAAATATTTAGCGAGGCAGGCTCCACCACTTCAATGGGCAGAGAATTCCAGAGATTCACCACCCTTTGAGTGAAGAAGTTCCTCCTCAACTCCGTTCTAAACCGCCCCCCTTTTATCTTGAGGCTGTGCCCCCTAGTCCTACTGTCTTTTTTGAGCGGGAAGAGTCTTTCCACCTCTATCCTATCCATCCCATTCATCATCTTATACGTCTCAATGAGATCTCCCCTCATTCTTCTAAACTCTAACGAGTACAAGCCCAGTTTATTCAGCCTCTCCTCATAGCTCAACCCCCTCAACTCCGGTATCAGCCTAGTAAACCTCCTCTGCACTCCCTCCAAGGCCAAAATATCTTTGCGCAGGTGCGGCGCCCAAAACTGCACACAGTACTCCAGCTGCAGCCTCACCAATGCCCTATACAGCTGCAGCAAGACCTCCCTACTTTTATATTCAATCCCCTTCGCTATGAAGGCCAGCATCCCATTCGCCTTCCTGACCACCTGCTGCACCTGCAAGCTGGGTTTTTGCGACTCATGCACAAGGACCCCGAGGTCTCTCTGCACCGTTGCCTGCTGCAGTTTTTCGCCCCGTAAGTAATAGTCCTTCCTACCATTCTTCCTACCAAAGTGGACCACCTCACACTTGCCAACATTAAATTCCATTTGCCAGTTCCTGGCCCATTCTCCCAGCCTATCTAGATCCTTCTGCAGACTCTCCACACTCTCTGCACAATTTGCCGTTCCCCCAATCTTGGTGTCATCAGCAAATTTCGACACCCTACACTCGGTACATGTGACATTAATAAATCAAATCAAACCATTACACCTCAGGAAGTTTTGGTCCCAGTCTTACCTGGAGAGCCTCTTTAGCCTTTCGGACAAATCTGGCGGAAGACGCCAAATGTGCGGGGGTTGAGTGAGACATGTGGGAACCTGCAGGAGTAGGCCCAACCGACGTTGGCAGCCATGGAGACAGAGGCTGATTCCCAGTACCCTGCTGGACTGCTAATTAGAGGAAATAACTGTTAATGAATGAGAAATAATGCAAATTTTCAGATGCAAATTGAAGAAGACCTTCCCAGTTGACAGCAGCGTACATTAAGAGTGTGGTATTTTGTGATCTGAGGGAGGCAAATATGTAGCATTAGTTGTCCCATTTCATTCTCTCAGATCTGTATTTGTATAATTTTCCCTCTGAAAGTACACGGTGTCATTGATTATTCAGCAGGTTTTTTTTAGGCTGTTAATGCCCTGAGGCTGTAAATACTTGGTGTCAGTTACATTAACCTTATGAATATTATAAAACCCAAGGGCTAATGTAACAGACGTCGTGTGTTAGCTGCCTTCAGAAGCAATGTTTAGCAATTCAGGTATCACAAGTCATTATAAAATGACATCCTTCCTGCAATTTGTGCAGAAGTGTGCTATGTGCTGGTTAATTGGAACACTCTCAATGGCAGATGGCTTTTTAATATTCTTACTTTGTTTCCCGGTTTGTATTGGGCTGCAGATTTAAGGGCGTAATTCTCCAGCCCTTCCCGCTGACGGGTTCTTCCGCTCCTGCCGAAGTCAAACACCTCCCCAGCTGCGGGATTTCCAGTGGCAGGACGGGCGAGCCATGCAAATCGCCATTGACTTTGGTGGGACCAGAAAACCCCACCGGCGGCTCATAGAGAGCCGCCCCTGCCCTAGGGGAAAACCTGTCGCCAAACGGTACTGGAAAATCCCATCCTTAACGTTGAGACGAACAGTGTTCGATGTTTAAAAGGATAAATCCGGTGGCGGCTTCTGGGCCGGAATTCCCTGGCCATTCAACCAGGATTTTCCGGTTCCGCTAGCTGCACACCCCTACCAGTGTGGGGTAACAGCATTGGGAATTTCCACGGATAGCAGCAGGACCAGAGAATTCCACCGCTACAAACAACGTGCCACCTTCAGCCGGCGGGAACCACATGGCTGGGAGGCTGGAGAATCTCAACCACGGCATTTGTACCTGCACAGCTAGATGTGGCAATCCAGAAACTAAATTCCTCCTTGACAGAGTACACTTTTATAATTCTGATAGACTGAGCACTGGATTGCCCTGAACTAAGAACAATTATTAATAGCCTCATGCTAAAAAATGTTGGAAATCTTAGGCCTGATGCATTTAGGAGCAGGTGAATTTTTAACAAGTGACAAGCACTGCTGAACAACTTCTCTGGCCCGGATGAATAATTTTACAAGTGTGGAGCCTCAATTCTTCTTGAAAAAAGTAATGTTGCACATTTTTTTAAAAATAATTTGATCTTTTCTGTTTTTTTCTCTAATATTTCTCAGTTAAACCCACCCTCATTTCTCAAATCTTTAATTTGTCCCCTGTACAATGATTTAAATTTAATTCACAGATTTTGTTTTGTTTACTAACCGGTTTGCAGTGGCTCAGTGAGGATCCTTCGATCCGACTGGTTGAAGACCCTCCCTGCTGCTTGTCCTGCCCTCAGATTCCCCCATCGTGCCGCATTGGATCAGGCATACGATCAAAATCAAAAATTCAAAGGCGGTTAAAGGGGGATCATTTTTCAGAAGAAACTTTGGTCTTTTACCACAGTCGTACAAATTACTCACCTACACTGGGTCAAATGTTAAGTTCGGTCTCTGTCCTGACCCACTGGGGACTCAAGTTCAAATTCAGTGCTAGTGACTTCTTAACAACTGCAAGGCTTCTGTGTAAATTGGGTGTGGAGTGGGCAAGAGTCTGCAACACAGTCAATAGGAACAAAATTAACAATGTTGTTCAGGCCACTGGGAACAGCGAACTCACAAAGTTGGGGGATAATAGATTGGCATGCGTAGTGTTGGAGGGAGTTCTCTTCTGTGTTTTTCTTGCCCTGGACAAAAAAAGTGAACCCTGATTTTAACCTAGGATTTGATTTGATTTATTATTTTCACATGTATTAGTAGACAGTGAAAAGTATTATTTCTTGCGCGCGACACAGACAGAGCATACTGTTCATAGAGAAGGAAAAAGAGAATACAGAATGTAGTAATACAGTCATATTGAGGGTGTTGAGAAAAATCAACTTAATATAAGGTAAGTCCATTCAAAGTCTGATACAGCAGGGAAGAAGCCGTTCTTGAGTGGGTTGGTACAGGACCTCAGACTTTTGTACCATTTTCCTGACAGAAGAAGGTGGAAGTGAATATGTCAGGGTGCATGAGGTCCTTATGCTGCCTGCTTTTCCGAGGTAGTAGGAATTGTGGATGGAGTCATTGGATGGGAGACTCCCCATTTGGATTGGGATTGGTTTGGGGCAGATACATATTTAATGGAAGGTGAAGTTGAGCACGTGTAAAAAATGAACCTGCAAACTGAATCCCGCTGGATAGGTTTGCCTAAAATCAGGATAAGACTGAACATCAAACACCAGACAAAATGTTCCATTTGCTAACAGTGATATCCAATTTGTTGAGCTTAAGTGTTTCATTGAATAAAATTAAAACATTGTAAAAACGTCAAAAAACTTGATAAATTGTATATTGGTGAAAAAGGAATGTTTTGTGTGTCCTATAGATTCCTGGGATGCAGTGCAAAGGACAAAAGATGTCTCTCCTCAGTTAAACCAGGCCACAATCATCGACCTACACCCATCTTCCACCTATAACATCCGCATGTACGCCAAAAATCGCATCGGGAAGAGCGAGGCCAGCAACGAGCTCACCATCACCACAGATGAAGCAGGTAAAAGGTCAACGGTAGAGGGTTGAACAGTTTGGATCACCTTTGGTTTCCGATCTCCCGCTTACCACACATAAAATCCCAGGACGTTGCGGGAAGAAAATAACCTCGACAGATCCCCCCCAACATCCGAGGATGACCAAAACTAGTCCAGGAGACCACTCTGTCCCTGATAATTGTGTACTCAGCTGACGTTTTGTGAAACTGGCGATGTCATTAGACATGTCATCACCTTTTGCTAAATTTACTCTCAGGATTCAGTTCAAGGATGTGCAGGTTAGGTGGCTTGGCCGTGCAAAATTACCCCTTAGTGTCCTCAGATGTGTAGGTTAAAGGGATTAGTGGGGTAAGTACCTGTGGTTATGGGGATAGCGCTTAGGTAAGATGTTGTGTCAGAGAACTGGTGCAGATTTGATGGGCCGAATGGCCTCCATCTGCACCATGGGGATTCTATGATTCCAGGCACCATGATCGTAGTGAATGACAGAGCAAGCTCACAGGGCCCGATGGCCTCCTCCTGCTTCTAGTTTCTGTGTTTCTATGTACACGTCACAGGAGTATTTTTCCACACCCCACCATGGCCGAGGGGCCTCACCATTGGCCACCGGCAGTACCTTCCAGTCTCATCGATCATAGAATCATAGAACCCCTACAGTGCAGAAAGCCATTCGGCCCATCAAGTCAGCATCAATCACAGTCCCACCTAGGCCCTATTCCCATAACCCTGCATACTTATCCTGTTAATCCCCCTGCCACTGGGGTCAATTTAGCATGGCCAATCAACCTAACCCGCACGTCTTTGGACTGTGGGAGGAAACAGGAGCACTCAAAGGAAATCCACGCAGACACGGGGAGAACATGCAAACTCCACACAGACCGTGACCCAAGGCCAGGATTGAACCCGGCTCCCTGGCAGCGTGAGGCATCAGTGCTAAGAACTGTGTCACCGTGCCACCCATAAACCATCCGTCTACGTGTTTTGCGTGATCCCACTGCAAGGGAAGCTGCCTGGAGGGGGTAAACTTTGATGGAACCAAAAGGCCCTGCTGACTGGAAGAATCCTCCCACCTCCCCCCCCCCCCCCCCCGCCCCCCCCACCCCCCAACACCCTGTCCCTCCCCCACTCCCCATTCCCATTCCAAATCACGTGGCACCGGTGGTAACATCTGTACCACAGAAA
This sequence comes from Carcharhinus amblyrhynchos, assembly GCF_965287045.1. NCBI lineage: Eukaryota > Metazoa > Chordata > Chondrichthyes > Carcharhiniformes > Carcharhinidae > Carcharhinus > Carcharhinus amblyrhynchos. The sequence goes on from NC_137338.1 coordinate 12,965,896, forward strand.
CATGCAATTATGCCAGGCGGCTGATCTGTCATCCTAATGTTCCTGATGTTCTCCTATGGGGGGAGCTCCATACTGGGAATCGGATTTATTGTGTGTGTGTGTGTGTGTGTGTGTGTGTGTGTGTGTGTGTGTGTGTGTGTGTGTGTGTGTGTGTGTGTGTGCGCGCCTTGCCTACTCATTGGAGTGAGAATGTTGCTCGAATCAATGAGTGATGGTGCAACGGAGCCCCATGTATCAATCTGATTGAATCTTATCAAAGTGATTGAAGAGGAATCTAATCAGAGTGAAAAGGCTGCATACTGGCACCCCGCTGTGAACCATCAGACCTCACCACTGATTGATCTACAGAGCAGCTAAAGCAGGAGGATTTTCTAGCTGATAACTTTCCGCAATGCCAGGGGATTGAAATGTTTTTATCCTGCTTCCATCACCAGATTGCATTTTTTTTTTGAACAAAAAACATTTAGCCTCGCCACTGGCTCTGACCTTGGGATAGTTTACCTCAAACTAAGTTTCTGAAAGCGTTATTCTTTCCTGGGTGCTGGGAGAATAGTGGGTGCAGGGTGAAAGAGCTGTAACTGTACCACAAAGGACATTTGTAGAGGGGGAGGCGGCGGGGGGGGGAGGCGATGGCCTAGTGGTGTTATCATGAGACTATTAATCTCGAAACTCAGCTAATGTTCTGGGGACCTAGATTCAAATCCTGCCACAGCAGATGGTAGACTTTGAATTCAATAAAAAATATCTGGAACTGAGGATCTACTGATGACTATGACACCATTGACAATTGTCGGAAAAACCCAAATTGTTCATTAATGCCCTTTAAGGAAGGAAACCCGCCATCCTTACCTGGTCTGGCCTACATGTGACTCCAGAGCCACAGCAATGTGGTTGACTCTCAACTGCACTCCAAGGGTAACTAGGGATAGGCAAGAAATGCCAGCCAGTAAAACCCATGTCCCACGAGTGAATGTAAAAATAAATTTGATATCCTTTGCTTTATCGCTCAGTATCTTTGGGTCTGGGCAAGCTCTGGTTAAGGCAAAATGCATGTTCCCTATCCAATTCTTAAAAGTTTAAAGTTTAATAAAGGCAGGCTTACATTAACACTGCAATGAAGTTACTGTGAAAATCCCCTAGCCGCCATACTCCAGTGCCTGTTTGGATACACTGAAGGAGAATTTAGCATGGTCAATGCACCTAACCAGCACATCTTTTGGACTGTGGGGGGAAACCAGAGCACCTGGAGGAAACCCATGCAGACAGGGGGAGAATGTGCAGACTCTGCACAGACAGTGACCCAAGCCAGGTCCCTGGCGCTGTGAAACATCAGTGCCGCTTTACTTTCTTTAATTTTAAAGATGTGGGTGTCACAGGCTGACTGGAACTTATTTCTCTTCTCTGGTTGCCCGTGAAAAGGCAGTGGTCAACTTTTTTTATTTGTTCATGGGATGCGAGTGTCACTGGCTGGCCAGCATTTATTGCCCATTCCTAATTGCCCTTGAACTGAGTGGCTTACTAGGCCTTTTCTAAGGGCAGTTGAGAGTCAACCACATTGCTGTGGCTCTGGAGGCACGTGTAGGCCAGACCAGGTAAGGACAGCAGATTTCCTCCCCTAAAGGAAATTTGTGAACCAGATGGGTTTCTCCAACAATTGACAATGGTCATTATTAGACTTTTAATTCCAAATTTTTTATTGAATTCAAATTTCACCATCCGCTGTGGCGGGATTCGTACCCGGGTCCCCAGAGCATTAGCTGAGTTCCTGGATTAACAGTCTAGCGATGACACTACTAGGCCATTGCCTCCCCAGAATTTAGATTTGAATTAAATAAATATATTTTAAAAAAAAACTGGAACTGAAAAGCTATTCTTAGTCATAGTGACCACGAAATTACCATCATTGTTGTAAAAATTCATCTAGTTGACAAATGTACTTCAGGGCAGCACAATGGCACAGTGGTTAGCACTGCTGCCTCATAGTGTCAGGGATCCGGGTTCGATTCCCGGCTTGGGTCACTGCCTATGTGGACTCTGTACATTCTCCCCGTGTCTGTGTGGGTTTCATCCGGGTGCTCCAGTTTCCTCCCACAGCCCAAAGATGTGCAAGTTAGGTGGATTGGCCATGCTAAATTGCCCCTTAGTGTCCCAAGATATATAGGTTGGATAGATTAACCATGGTAGATGCTGGGGTTACAGGGTGGAGAGAGGGCCTGGGTGAAATACTCTGTCAGAGAGGTGTGCAGACTTGAATGGCCCCTTCTGCACGGTAGAGATTCTAAGCTGGCTTGTTCTTTCTAAGAAGTCTGCTGTCTTCAGTTGTTCTGGCCTGTGGGTGACTCGTTGCAATATGGTTGACTCTGAAATAGTCCAGCAAACCTCTCAGTTCAGGGGCAATTAGGATGGGCAACAAGTACTGGCTTTGCCAGTGAGTCCCACATCATGAAAGAATAAGAAGGAATGCAGAGCAGTTGGTTCCATTATGGGACCTCTTGCATCTCTCTGTCATCTCCTTGTAAATTGGTTTCTTTTCACATTTTCCCCGCTCACTGAACAATTTATTTAGGAGAAAGCTCCCGAGAGTGAAGTAGATGTCCTGTCTGTCACATGATATTTTCATTACGATATTAACTTAATGCTAACGCACTTTTCAAATTGCTTTCCATTCGCTCGCCTTCTTATCCTTGTACCCAAAGTTACTTAAGACTTCAGGCATTTTCCTTAATCTTTCATCAGGTTAATTGGTTTATTTGGTCTTCTCTGGTGCCTTTGGCCCTTTCATTACGAACACCCCCCCCCCCACCCCCCAACGCCCTGCCACCCCCCGAACACAATTACTTGCTGCCTTTTTATATTTGGCAGAATTCCTGTTGCTTTCAACTGAGTTGTCCACGTTCTCCATTTCAGTTAGACAGTCTCCTCTTTCAAGCCACGTGAAGATCAACTTGTCAATCTTGAATTCCAAGGAGGGAATTTGGTTTGAAGGGAGTATCAGGTACCAGGGACCAATGCTGCTGTGGTACAGCATTGTTACCCATACTCCCCTTGGTTGTAGCTCATCATTGGAAGAGCTTGATTGGTTAATTCATCCCACTGGCTCCAGATCCCAGGCAATCCCTGTTGATATTCCAACCTCGTGTTGCTTTCAGTTTGTTTATTTTACCGTAGAGTGTGTTAAGGTTTCCAACTTTGCTACACAGTAATAGCATCATGGCACGGTGGTTAGCACTGCTGCTTCACAACTTCAGGGATCCGGGTTTGATTGCAGCCTGGGGTCACTGTCTGTGTGGAGTTTGCACATTCTCCCCATGTCTGTGTGGGTTTACTCTAGGTGCTCCAGTTTCTTCCCATAGTCCAAAGATGTGCAGGTTAGATGGATTGGCCATGTTAACTTGCCCCTTAGTGTCCCAAGATGTGTAGGTTAGATGGATTAACCATGGGAAATGTGGAGGGTTACAGGGATAGGATGGGGGGAGAGGTTGTGAGTAAGATATTCTGTCGGAGAGTTGGTACAGTCTCAATTGGTCAAATGGCTTCTTCTGCATGGTAGGGAATTCTATGATCCGCAAAAGTGTACAAGCATTTACAGTTTAATGACCATTTGATTGTGTTTACATCAAGTGACTATTGTTACAACCAAGGCCAGAAACTCCAAGTGTTTTATGGAGTCAGCCTAAACCATAAGTTTTGCACTTTGAATTTGGCATCCGTGAGCATAAGATTGTTCACTCTAGGTATGGTTCAAGTGTCCAAAAAGGGAGCTTTTATCAAACAAAGTTTATTTAAGAACACAGTTAACATATAATTAAAAAATTAGCATTCCTTTTCCCAATTACAAAAAAGGAACAAGCATGATATTGTATAAACCTTAACAGCGAAATATACTGTTCCAAAACAAACAACCTCCATCCCTTTCTTGGTTTGGCACAGAAAGCAAGTATGCTCATTTGATGCTGGAGTTTGCAGCTTTGCAAGACCTGCTGTGAATTGGTGCTTTGAAATGTTGAATTGAAAACACTAAGGCCTTCTCAGTTCAGGAACTTTCTGCACACCTTGAGACACAAAGAGATAACTGCTTGCCTCTAGCTTCGAGCTGCAATTCACAGGTAGAAAAATCTTCACTTCAGAGACAGAGAATTCTGCTTTCAATCTACAGTTCAAACAACTTCTAACCAAACTGAAATTAAAATCCTTTGGATTGCTCCTGTGGGGGAAGAGAAAACTGCCCCAAAGTGCCACCTGACCTGTCAATCATTCTTCACCCAACAATTCTGAAGGGTGATAAAATTCCAGGACATTGCATTAGGTCCAGATTAAAAATAAACATTGTTTCAATTATCCTGCTTCAGCGATCATAAATGATACCAGTGCAGATAGCATGGCATCAAAACAAAACTAACCAGACCCGCTTTAAAAAACTGCAGACAACCTGAATAGAATATGTTTCTTAAAGGCACAGTATTGTCATGCTACTCTGTGCCTTACCTATAGAAAAGAGTGAAAAATGTGTCAGATGCCCAATAATTCATGGCCTTCTCCTGTGATTTCCAGTAGGGATGTGGGGATTTTACAAAGTATTTGTGTGAAAATGACTGGCAGGAAGGGACTGACCTGTCCAGCGAACCTGTGCCATGCTCATGGAGGCTGGAACATTCTGTCACGGCAGCTGAGACTAACTTAGATCAATAATCTGGGGGTTCAACTGTTGATGGGTGAAACTCAATCCTTGGGCATTCCTCACTGCCTCAGGAGTGAGGGTAGTTCAGGAAGATGCTTTGAGCAGAGGATGGGTATCACACTGTTCTATTTAGTGTCAGCCTGGCAAAATAAGCAGAGATGATGTGTGGTATATTGTTGAGCAATGCTTATATATGTGTGTATTTAGTTTGGTTGATGGGGCAAAGTGTATGAGGTGTTAGCACATGGCCGTGAGACAAAAAACAAACAAGACCAATTTTCCCAGGTCTTTCTGCTTTCACTTTGGGTCACTGCTTCATTTTTTTTAACAGTGGCCTAACTTCTGAATTCCATCAATTGAGTGTGGCTGATACTTCTCACATTTATATTTCAAACTCTTTTTAGCCCCTGATGGTCCACCCATTGATGTTGTCCTGGAATCTCTGTCTTCTCAATGCATCAAAGTGACTTGGAAGGTAAATGAATTTGAGTGTACTCTTTGATAAGAATGGAAAAATTGGGGGATCTCGTGCCTTGCACTGACTGAGCTCCGATTTTCTCTCCTCGCTAACTACAACAGATGTTTTGGTTTTGCAATATTTGTAAATGTGCTCTAAAAGAACCGCTTTAAAGGCTATCCTTATTAACAATATATTTATAATTTGGGGCAAGATGTTACTAAGTTTAAGTTTATTTATTAGTGTCACAAGTAGGTTTACATTAACACTGCAATGAAGTTACTGTGAAAAGCCCCTAGTCACCATACTCTGGCGCCTGTTCGGGTACATTGAGGGAGTTTAGTATGGGCAGTGCATCTAACCAGCACATCTTTCAGATTGTGGGAGGAAATCAGAGCACCCGGAGGAAACCCACGCAGGTAAGAGGAGAACGTGCAGACTCTGTACAGTGATGCAGGCTGGGAATTAAACCCGGGTCGCTGTCGCTATCAGGGAGCCGTGCTAACCACCATGCTACCCACTGTCACTGTGAATTTTGTCAGCTAAAGGCTTCTTCACTTTGTTCACTGGAAACTGTTACCACTTTGGTTGTGGATTTTCACTGTCTCATTGCAAGATGTACTGGATAGAACATTGTGCTGCAAGGATATTGAAGTATTAGTTGATAGTTTGTCCAAGGAATAATGTGTTTCTTCTCAATAAGTGGAAGTAGATGTCACACGCTCTTTCGCCTGAGTTGAGGCACAAGGAGATCACACACTGTCCTTGCATCATAGTACATGAGACATTGTAGCCTTGTGAGTTCGTATGCCTTTTCACTTCCACAGACACTTCTGTAGTGTTGGGATTTAAGTCATTTATGAAGCTAAATGCAAGAATCTTTACTCTGTATATAAGTCACACTGTACCTCACTTATCAGCTATTGTTTGGAAAAAGGGGGCATTTGTGTAAAGGCATTGACATTGATACTTGAGAATAAAACCTAAAAGTTATTGTAATCACGCAAGAGTGTTTGAATATAGGATTAGGGATATTTTACTGCAATTGTACAGAGCATTGGTGAGGCCACACCTGGAGTATTGTGCGCAGTTTCGGTGTCCTTATCTGAGGGAGGATGTCCTTGCTATAGAGGGAGTTCAGCAAAGGTTTACCAGGCTGATTCCTGGGATGGCAGGTCTGTCACATGAGAAGAGACTAAGTCGGTTAGGATTATATTAATTGGAATTTAGAAGAGTCAGAGGGAATCTCATTGAAACTTATAAAATTCTAACAGGTTTAGACAGGGTAGATTCAGAAAGAATGTTCCCAATGGTGGGGGAGTCCAGAACAAAGGGGTCATAATTTGAGGATAAGTGGTAAACCTTTCATTACTGAGGTGAAGAGAAATTTCTTCACCCAGATTTTTGATTTGATTTATTATTGTCACATGTATTAACATACAGTGAAAAGTATTGTTTCTTGCAAACTATACAGACAAAACATACCATTCATAGAGAAGGAAATGAGAGAATGCAGAATGTAGTGTTACAGTCATAGCTAGGGTGTAGAGAAATATCAACTTAATGCAAGGTAAGCCCATTTAAAAGTCTGACAGCAGCAGGGAAGAAGCTGTCCTTGAGTTGGTTGGTACGTGACCTCAGACTTTTATATCTTATTCCTGACGGAAGAAGGTGGAAGACAGAATGCCTGGGGTGCGTGGGGGTCCTTAATTATGCTGGCTGCTTTGCCAAGGCAGTGGGAAGTGTAGAGTCAATGGATGGGAAGCTGGTTTGTGTGAAGGATTGGGCTACATTCATGATCTTTTGTAGATTCTTGCAGTCTTGGGCAGAGCAGGAGGCATACCAAGCTGTGATACAACCAAAACCAATGCTTTCTATGGTGCATCTGCAAAAGTTGGTGAGAGTCGTAGCTGACATGCCACATTCTCTTAGTCTTCTGAGAAAGTAGACGCGTTGGTGACTTGCCTGTCTAAAGGTAATCAGGATAGTGTCCTTTCTTATTATTCAAATAATACTCACCTGAAATGGAATCTGATAGAGCTGTCACTCACTTCCCACTCATATATTACTCTGACTGAATTATTATTTCGTTTACTCAGAATCCTGCAATAACAGATGCAGCATGGCCCAATATTGCTTTGTCAGTAGAACAGTTGATTTTATTTAAGATAATATTTTAACATTAACCAGAGCGGCTCTATAGAAAGGTTAAACCATCCAATGTGCTTTTGCATATCAATTTTTACTTTGCAAATGGCAAGGCACGTTGGAAATGGTTTCCTCTCCTTATACGGTTTTAATTTCCAGAGATTTAGTCCCAATATCAGGATTCAGAGTGTGAATAATGGATAAATGACCAGCTCTCCAGCCTGTATCAATTAATTATAGGTGCTGCGTCACAATTGTAGCCTATTGCCAGCTGTAAAGTTAATTTCCCTCTTCTTCACTTGTGAGCTTTAATCTATCCTCAGAAGACATCACTAACTATGATCATCTGATACTTCCATTTCCGACTCACTCTGATGAGTTGCATGAAATTGCCAGTTTTGCTCATTGGACACCAGCCACACAGAGTATCAGGGCGTGCTACACTGTCAAATGTTCCAATGAGGCTTTAGACCAAGATCTCATCTGTCCTCTTGGAAGGGCGTAAAAAATCCCACAGGAATATTTTGAAGAGGAGATGGGGATTTCTCTCCCCGCCACCCCTCCAACTTCCTGCCATTTCCCGTCTCCCAGCACCATGATTAAGACTTATCCAACAAGAATGTCTATGATGGCGCAGTGGTTAGCACTGCTGCCTCACAGTGCCAGGGACCAGGTTCGATTCCAGCCTCTGGTCATTGTGTGGAGTTTGCATGCTCTCCTCGTGTCTGTGTGGGTTTCCTCCGGGTGCTCCGGTTTCCTCCCACACCCCAAAATTGTGCAGGTTAGGTGGATTGGCTGAGGTAAATGCGTGGGCTTACGAGGATGTGGGAGAGGGGTGGGATGTTCTTGAGCCGTGGTAAATGTGCGAGGTTAGGGCAGGCGAGAGAGCCAGTGCAGACTTGATGGGCCGAATGGTCTCCTTCTGCACTGTAGGGATTCTATGAACCAACACCATCGAGAGTCAGAAGGGGGAACATCTGTGTATGTGAGTACCACCTCTGTGATTCATAACGACATGTGCTCTTTTCTTCATTCCTGCCTCAGGCTCCAAAAAAGCACTTGCAAAATGGATTAATCCGCGGCTATCAGATTGGTTACCGGGAATACAGCACCGGAGGCAACTACCAGTTCAACATCATCAGCATGGAGACAACAGGCGACAGCGAGCTGTACACTCTGGACAATCTGAAGAAGTTTACCCAGTACGGAGTGGTGGTCCAGGCCTGTAACCGTGCAGGCACAGGACCCTCCTCACAGGAAATCATCGCTACAACGTTAGAAGACGGTAGGTCAACAACAATTCCATAAGTTTATATCGCACCTTAAACATAACAAAAAACATCCCAAAGGCACTTCGCAGCAGTCATGCCAAATAAAGTTCAAAACTGAGTCACATCAGGAGATACGGCAGGTAACCATAAGGGCATAAGATATAGGAGCAGAATTGGGCCATTCGGCCCATCAAGTCTGTTCCGCCATTTAATCATGGCTGATATGATTCTCATCCCCATTCTCTTGCTTTCTCCCCATAACCCTGACCCGCTTATTAATCAAGAACCTATCTACCTCTGTCTTAATCAATGACCTGGCCTCCACAGCCCTCTGCGGCAAAGAATTCCACAGATTCACCATCCTCTGGCTGAAGAAATTCCTCCTCATCTCACTTTTAAAGGAGCGTTCCTCCACTTTGACGTTGTACCCTCGAGTTCTAGTCTCTGCCACTAATGGAAACATCCTCTCCAATTCTACTGTATCCAGACCTCTCAGTGTTCTGTAAGTTTCAATTAGATCCCCACCTCATCCTACTAAACTCCATCGAGTACAGACCCAGAGTCCTCAACCGTTCCTCATATGACAAACCCTTTATCCCTGGGATCATTCTTGTGAACCACCTCTGGAACCTTTCCAAGACCAGCACATCCTTCCTTAGATACGGGGCCCAAAACTGCTCACAATATTCAAAATAGGGTCTGATCAGAGCTTTATACAGCCTTGGCAGTATATCCCTCCTCTTGTATTCTAGCCCTCTAGAAATGAATTTGCCTTCCTAACTGCCATCTGGACCTGCACGTTAACCTTAAGAGAGTCCTGAGCCAGGACCCCTGAGTCCCTTTGTGCTTCAGATTTCCAAAGCCTTTCCCCTTTTAGAAAATAGTCTATGCCTCTATTCTTCCTACCAAAGTGCAAATCCAAAGCAAGGAGAGAGAGAGTTAGCAAGGTGGAGAGGTTTAGCCAGGGAATTCCAGAGCTTAGGCTCTCTGGCATGGTCATCACTGGTGAACTGATGAAAAGGACTGATGGCCGGAATAAAGGATCACAGAGTTCTGGGGTAGGGCGGTCTGTAAGAGCTGAAGGAGATTGAGATGAGGCCATGGAAAGACTTGAGAACAAGAAGGAAAATGTTGAATCAAGGAATTGCTGAATTGGAAACCAGTGTCAGTGAGAAAGCAGAGGGTAGATGGGCTAATAGGACTTGTTATGAATAGGATACAGAAAGCAAAGGTTTAGGTCAACTGAAGAATAACAGAGGGCGGAAGCTTTGCCGAGGGTACGTGAAATAGTCAAGCCTCGAGGTGACAAAGGCACAGTCCAAAGATATGCAGGTTAGGTTGATTGGCCATGCTAAATTGCCCCTTAGTGTCCTGGGATGTGTACATTAGAGGGATTAGCAGGTAAATATGCGGGATTTCAGGGATAGCGCCTGGTGGGAATTTTTCTCAGTTCAGGCTTGATGGGCCAAATGGCCTCCTTCTGCACTGTAAGGTTTCTATGATTCTATGAAAGGTGAGAGCCTCAGCAACAGATGAGCAGAGGCAGGGTTGGGAACCCTTAGTCAAGGTCTGTGGTACAAATGGCATTGTGATCGTTTACTCTGTAAACTGAAAGCACAGGGAAAAAGCCAAAACCTGTAGCCCTGAAGATTGGCAAGACACAATGAAGATTAGGTGGAGTTGATTTTTGGTACCTCTTCTCCCAGGCATTGGATAGATACGACACATTTACCAGGTGCTGTCCCGCCATGCTGTGTGTGAATGTGGGAGTAAACTCAGGACACGGCTACAACCTGAGAGGTCCCAGTAAACCAGGACATTTTGCTGAATGCAATAAGCAAAATGTTTATTTCTAGAAAATCTCAGAACCATCTGGTTGCGTTTCAACAATCTCACACTTTATTTTCCTCTCCCTTTCAACAGCTCACCTCAGGCTGAGACCCATCTCCTTTTTCAGTTTAACCTAGACCTTCAATCCCATTCCAACCCACTGAGATCTTCACCCATCTTCATAACTTCATTAGATATAGGAGCAGAATTAGACCATTCGGCCCATCGAGTCCACTCTGCCATTCCATCATGTCTGGTATGCTCCTCACCCTACTTTCCTGCCTTCCCCCCATAACCCTTCAACCCATTACCAATTAAAAATTTGTCTAACTCCTCCATAAATTTACTCACTGTCCCAGCGTCCACTGCTCTTTGGGGCAGCGAATTCCACAGATTCACAACCCTTTGGGAGAAGTAATTTCTCCTCAACTCTGTTTTAAATTTATAAAATAAAAGTGTTGCCCCGGACTGGGGAATTGCGGCGATGAGGAAAGATTGGATTGACCAGGGTTGTTTTGCTGGGAACACAGGAGGCTGAGGGTTGAGTGAACTGAAGTATCCAAAATGGTGAAGGTGGAGAGGAAGGGGCAGTTTCCCCTGAGCAGGGAGAGGGGGAGGAGCTGCCACAGATTGAAGGGGATTGCTGGCAGCATTAGAGGGGACATCAGGAAGATGTTTTTCACTCAGAGTGCCCCGGTTTCCTCCCACAGTCCAAAGATGTGTGGGTTAGGTTGATTGGCCATGCTAAATTGACCCTTGTGTAAATTAGCAGGGTAAATATGTGGGGTTACAGAAATAGGGCCTGGGTGGGATTGTGGCTAGTGCAGACTCGAAGGGCCGAATGACCTCCTTCTGCACTGTAGGGATTCTATGATTCCACTCTTCCCTCTCCCAACTCTTGCACTTATTAAAGTGGTTCGGCTGGCACAGACAGAAGCTCTCGCCCACTGTGAGGTGTAGTCAGAACCACTTAATAATTGGGATTGGCCTGATGGGGTACGAGAGGGGTTTTTCACTGATTTGATTCTACACATGAGAACTGTGTTCCCAAAACACTGACAGGACATGGCAAGCATGGATTGTCGTCATAAGGGAGAAGTTTCTAGAATCCCTGTAGTGCAGAAGGAGGCCATTCAAAGATGTGCAAGATTGGGAGGACTGGCCGTGCTAAATTGCCTCTTAGTGACCCGAGGTGTATAGGCTATGTGGGTTAGCCATGCTAAATTGCTTCTTAATGTCCAAAGGTGTGCAGGTCAGGTGAATTAATCATGGTAAATTGGCTCATTGAGTCAGCACCGACTCACCGAAAGAACATCTTACCGAGGTCTAGCCTCCTGACTTATCCCCATAACCCCACACATTTCCCGTGAGGGAGGGACAGATCAGCAAAGCTTTGAGAACCTGGGGAAGGGTGAATTAGAATCCAAGTTTGTAATTTGAACACCAGGGGGAAACAGGGAAGAGGAAGAACAGTCAAAGCTGATGAGTAAGAAGCAAGGAAAGTTCGAATGATGATCAGATATTGTACAAGGAAAGGGGGAGAGAGTAGGGCAGGGGGATTAATTTTACATTTCTCCCACAGAAATAATAGTTGAGCCAGAGTCTTTGGCTTTGGATGATTCTCCCTTTAAACTTACAGAATAGAACATAAAAGCAGTTGGGAGAGATACTTTAGCCTTCCTACAGTGCCCCCAGCTGGTTAGACACCAGGATAGGCGACTGTCGGAAACAAACAATGCATTCAGCACAAACACTGAGAAACACGAGTGAAAACTAATGAAAAAAATATGTGGAAGATTTAGAATTGTGTATTCTTGACCATTTCTCTTTTAAATAATAACTAGGCTCATATTAAAATTTGATCTGTTTGCTTTAAAATCATTGCATTTGTAAGTTATCTTAGAGAACAAAGAAAATTACAACACAGGAATAGGCCCTTCAGCCCTCCAAGCCTGCACTGACCATGCTGCCCGACTGAACTAAAACCCCCTATCCTTCCGGGGACCGTATCTCTCTATTCCCATCCTATTCATGTATTTGTCAAGACGCCCCTTAAATGTCACTATCATTTCTGCTTCCACTACTTCCCTCAGCAGTGAGTTCCAGGCACCCACCACCCTATGTGTAAAACCTCGTACATCTCCTTTAAACCTTGCCCCTCGCACTTTAAACCTGTGCCCCGTAGTAACTGACTCTTCCACCCTGGGAAAAAGCTTCTGACTATCCACTCTGTCCATGCCCCTCATAACCTTGTAGACTCCTATCAGATCGCCCTTCAACCTCCGTCATTCCAGTGAGAACAAATCAAGTTTCTCCAACCTCTCCTCACAGCTAATGCCCTCCGTACCAGGCAGTATCCTGGTAAATCTTTTCTGTAGAGCCCAGCCTTTCATGCTTTCGGCTGAGATCTTAATTCGCTCAAAACCCATTCACTCACACAGAGTTTATACCAAGCTTGTCCCTGACAGGCAGTTCCAGTTCCGAGAGATGTTTCTACGTCCTTTGAAAGACAGAGGCTGAGGGGAGATCTGATAGAGATCTACAAAAGTATGAGAGGCATGGACAGGGTGGATAGTCAGAGGCTTCTTCCAAGGGTGGAAGTGTCAGTCACAAGGGGGCACAGGTTCAAAGTGAGAGCGGCAATGTCTAAGGGATATGTGTGGAGGAAGTTTTTCATGCATAGAGTGGTGGGTGCCTGGAATGCACTGCCAGAGGAGATGTTGCCACATCAGCAATATTTAAGAGGCATCTGAATAGGGAGGAAATAGAGGGATACAGACCAAAGGGTGGCACAGTGGCACAATAGTTAGCACTGTTGCCTCACAGCACCAGGGACCCAGATTCAATTCCCAGCTTGGGTCACTGTCATTGTGGAGTCGGCGCATTCTCCCCGTGTCTGTGTGGGTTTCCCCCAGGTGCTCTGGTTTCCTCCCACAGTCCAAAGCTGTGCGGGTTAGGTGGATTAGTCATGCTAAATTGCCCCTTAGTGCCAGGCAGACTAGCTAGGGTAAGTACATGGGATTATGGGGATAGGGCCTGGGTGGCATTGTGATTGGTGCAGACTTGATGAGTCAAATGGCCTCCTTCTGCACTGTAGAGATTCATGTGTAAGGGCAGAATTTTTTTTAGTTAAGTTAGGGCACGAGCTTTGGAAGGTGAAGGGCCTGTTCCAGTGCTGTAATTTTCTTTGCTCTCCAAAAACTTCTTGTTACATTGAGCTCAGTGAGCCAGCTTGCCCATCCATCTTTCCCTTTTCCAATACCAGTCGGAAATTGTCCCTGTTGTGCAGATCACCTGAGTGATCTGGCCACTTACCTATTGTACACCCATGTCAAGAAGGGACATGGAGACATTGGTCTGAATATGGCAGTCAATGTATTGAGTGATGACAATGACACTGGCTATTCCTGGCTCCATGTGTTCTAGAGTTACAGCGAATGAGTCCTTCAACACAACTCTTTTCATTCAGTCTTGGGACATGGGTGTCGTTGGCAAGGACAGTATTTCTTATGTTTCCCTTGTTAGCCTTGAGAAGATGATGGTGAGCTGCCTTCTACCGACACGGCAATCTGTGGGGCGATGGCACTCCCACTCTCTTTGGCACCGTTTGATATAGTTGAGCTTGCTATATTAGGCCACTTCTGAGGTCAGTCAAACTGGTGTGGATCTGGAGTCACAGGTGAGTAAGGCAGCAGCTTTCTTTCCCTGAAATACATTAGTGGATCATAAGGTTATAGAAGTAACGCAGCATTCAGCCTCACACTTTGTGATGCCACAGTATTTGCCATATATGGGAATAATGGATCTGCTTTCACTCATATTTCTGGCCTTATGAGTGTCTGAGCTCCACTGGATTTGTGAAGATTGTTTTACTCATGTCTTTTGCTTGTTTCCTTTCTCAATGGCAGTACCCAGCCGTCCACCGGACAATGTCCAAGCCAGTGCCACATCTCCAGAGGTCATCTCACTGTCGTGGTCAATGCCGCCAAAGGAGGCTCTGAATGGGATTCTCCAGGGATATAGAGTTATTTACTGGGCAAATCTCCCAGATGGAGGTGAGTATTCTGCAGTAATCTGTGTGCAGTATCAGTCCCTCCTGACAATCATCAGCTCCCTCACCTATCTACATCCCTCACTTCAACAGAGAGGCTGATCAGGAGAGGGGAACCAAGATGGTGCATTGCCATCATTCACAAACATCTAGAATATTACAGCATGCTAATACCTTCTCATTTGTAACTTTGAACAGAAAATGATGCCCATCTTTCAATCCGAACACTCTGTTATTATCTTGTGAGCAATGGATTTGAATTCAAAATCAGAGCCATTCTTTGTCTTTCGTTCAGTCATGTAATGTGGGCGTCACTGGCCAGCATTTATTGCCCATCCTTAATTGCCCCTGGGAAGGAGGCGGTGAGCTGCCTTCTTCAACTGCTGTGGTCCCTGAGCTGTAGGAACACCCTCACTGCTGTTAGGGAGGGAATTCCAGGATTTTGACCCAGCAACAGTGAGGGAACGGCCGATATATTTCCAAGCGTGCCACTTGGAGGGGAATTTGCTGGTGATGGTGTTGCCATGTGACTGCTACCCTTGTCCTTCCAGATAGTAGCGGCCGTGGGTTTGGAAGGTGCTTTCTAAGGAGGCTTGGTGAGTTCTGTTAGTAAATGCAAGGAATACCAATGCATGCCTCATTCCACAACATGAAGAGGGGTGGTAAACCTTGCGAGCAGAGTCGCGTCACTCTTGACAGATAGTATGAATTTGCCTTCTACTCTGAAATGGTCCAAAACTGCCTCAAATTCGTTCCCTGTCAGATGCTTCCAGCTGTGAAAGAAAGGATTTATCCCATCCACTTGTTTGGATTTAAACATTGGCTCCAGGTCAAAGTTGAACCCAGGACCAAGAGACCAAACCTCCCCTAACCTGGTTTCACCCTTTCTGTCCTGAAGGATGTGACTGAAGCTGGAATATAGTTGTAGGTATAAGCACCCTTGGGTGATCCTGCAGTGGGAATGCATGGTGTCTCCAGGTACACTTCAGTCCTTTGTAAGGAGTCAGCACCTTAGGGACAGGGGTTAATAAACATAAGGAGAGAATTCTGTGCATTTAATTTGATCTGTTTCCTTTGGATATTGATTTATTGATTTTGCCACTTTAAAAATGGACACTTTTTATTTGTAATTGATAACTCAATCATCCAAATTGGAACTTAAAAAAAAGAGCACTGCCAAGGAAGAAACACCTTCTCATGTCTGGCCAATAGACAATTCTCCCTGTGCGAACCCAGACCATCATTAGAATCATAGAATCTCTACAGTGCAGAAGGAGGCCATTCAGCCCATAGAGACTACACCAATCACAATCCCACCCAGACCCTAATCCTGTAACCCCATTTGCCTTGCTAACCCCCATGACACTAGAGTCAATTTTATCATGGCCAGTCAACCTAACCCACACATCTTTGGACTGTGGGAGGAAACCGGAGTACCCAGAGAAAACCCATGCAGACACAGGAAGTATGTGCAAATTCCAAACAGGCAATGACCCAAGGCTGGAATTGAACCCGGGTCCCTGGTGCTGTGAGGCAGCAGCGCTAACCACTGTGCTGCTGTGACAGTTGACTGACAGGGCCTCACAGTGTGATCCATGACTGACTGTCCCAATCTTTGGCTTGGGAATGCGAACACCAGGGGTGCACCCTCACTGATCTCCTGCTTACCTTCTCAGTGTGTTAAAATATTTGATTGGCCAATCTCACCATTTTCTCTTCTCATTTTCTTTGTGTCAGAGCTCGGAGAGATTAGAAACGTCACGACCACCCAGGTCAAGTTGGAACTGGATGGGCTCGAGAAGTTCACCAACTATAGTATACAGGTGTTGGCATTCACCCGGGCAGGAGATGGAGTCAGGAGCGAGCAGATCTTTACCCGTACCAAGGAGGATGGTAGGTTAATGCCAACAACAATCTCATCAATATATATTTTCTGTGCAACTCTATTTTTGTGAAATCCCGTGCTCTGTCACAACCTTCTGAAGCTTTTCCAAGTGGCAACACGTGGTCAATTAAATGAGCACTGTGGCAATAATGCCAATGCAAAAGTAAAACTCCAACTGTTCTGATATCAGGGCTGTGTGGTCAATAATCATTGTAGCCTTTAGTGTGAGGAAACTTTGTTTACTTGCTGCAAACAGCCTGGGGTCTCTTGTGTATGAAGGATTAAGGGTGATCTAATTAAGGTGCTTTGGACAATTAAAGGAACTGATAGGTTCAACAGGGAGAAACTATTTCCTCTGGTCAGGGCTTGGCTTTGAAATTAGAGCTCGGCCGTACAAGGCATGGTTCTTTAGCTAAAAATTCATGTCTGCAGCTGTACAAAGCAGGAACTGTGAGCTGGAAGATTGATTTGAATGAACTCCCAGGAGTTTAGGCAATTTATCAATTCCCAACCAATGCTCACGGCCGCATTAATAATCATGGCATTTTGTGGGCACACGCTACAAATTGGGGGTGGGAAGGTTGCCAGGAGGGTGGTTAAGGAATTCAGCACTGGCCAGTGACCATTGTGGACAGCTAGGCTTTCTAAGCCACAACATCTGTATCAAGTAAAATTGGCCCCTTCTGTAAGAGCAGGAGACTGGGTGGCTATAACATAACCATCGCCAGTGGGGCAAAGTGAGGGAAGGATGTGCAAGAATCCAGGGTTCTCGTGAGGTTGTAGGGCTGCAGAAAGTTGCGGAACCAGGAAGTGATGAGGCCGCAATAGGAGTTAAGTACAACAGTAGAAATTTTACATTTCAGCATTAGAACCATAGAAAAGTTACGGAGCAGACAGAGGCCATTCAGCCCAAGATATCTGTGCCAGCCAAAAAAAGAGAAAAAAAAAAGCTGGATGCTCATTTTAATCCCATTTCCCAGCCCCTGGTCCATATCCTTGCCGAATGCAGCAATTCAGATATACACCCACGTACCTTTGCAATGAGGTGAGTGTTTCAGCCTACATCACCAATTTAGGCAGTGAGTTCCAGGCACCCTCCACCCCCTGGGTGAAAAGGTCTTTCCTCATGTCCCCTCTAATCATAGAGTCATGGAGTTTTACAGCATGGAAACAGAACAACATGTCCATGCCACCATTATTTTTTAACCACCGAGCTAATCCCAGTTTCCCACATTTGGTTCATATCCTTCCATACCCATCTTACCCATGTAACTGTCTAAATGCTTTTTAAAAGACAAAATTGTACCCACCTCTACTACTGCCTCTGGCAGCTTGGTCCAGTCGCTCATCATGTAAAAATTGCCCCTCTGGACTCTTTTGCATCTCACCTTTCTCACCCCAAACCTATGCCCTCTAGTTTTAAACTCCCCTACTTTTGGGGAAAGATATTGACTATCTAGTTGACCTATGCCCCCTATTATTTTATAGACCTCTATAAGATCACGCCTCAGCTTCCTACACTTCAGAGACAAGAGTCTCAGTCTATCCAACCTCTCCTTATAATTCAAACCATCAAATCCTCCTCCCAATCACCTTAAATCTATGCCCCCGGTATCAGATCCCTCAGCTAGGCGTGTTGTGATGCTGTGGTGCTAACTTTACAAAGCCACCATTCTGATTACTCAGAAGGGAGAGCAACAATAACTTTTAACAGAGTGAAATATAATAAATAGGACTTTACTGGAATATTATCAAACAAAATTTGACATCAAGCCACATGAAGAGATGTTGGGACAGATGAACAAAAACTTAGTCAAGGAGGCAGGTTTTAAAGAGCATCTTCAGGAAGGAAAAAGTGGAGAGCTTTGGCTGAGGCAGCTGAAGACCAGTAATGGAGGGAGACTCCGGAATTCAAGGAATGTAGATATCTTGGATGGTTTATTTATTTATTACTGTCACAAGTAGGCTTGTGTTAACACTGCAATGAAGCTACTGTGAAAAGCCCCCAGTCGCCACCCTCTGGCGCCAGTTTGGGTACACTGAGGGAGAATTTAGCACGGCCAATGCACCTAACCAGCACATCTTTCAGACTGTGGGAGAAAACCGGAGCACCCGGAGGAAACCCATGCAGACATGGGAGAACGTGCAAACTCCACACAGACAGTGACCCAAGCTGGGAATTGAACCCAGGTCCCTGGTGCTGTGAGGCAGCAGTGCTAACCACTGTGCCACCATGCCACCTCTATTTGTGGTTGACTATTCCGTTTAGTGCAGAGACACTGAGGCCAATGATATAACCCCGACCCGACCAAGGACGAAACCTCCAGCACTGACAAGGGATCACACTCCTGACCTTGGCTGCATCTCTCGGCTCGAGTAAGCATTGAGCTTGTTGACACTTCCGAATAGATGGTACCCTTTTCAGGGAGGTGTAAAAAAGCTTCAAGTTTGATCTTTCATTCTATGTGATATTTCACTGCACTTGTTGAAGAGGCAATCTTTACGCCAACTCCTCAGCGCTTTGATCCACAGCACAGGGCCGATGTTGTGAATGAGAGGGAGCCTCCGTGTAAACCATCCCCGGCAGAAGAAATGTTTCCTTCCCTTTTAAAAAAAATTCAGCTGCAACTCAGAAGGAAGGTGATAAATAAGTTATAAAAGAGGCACAGGCCTCATCATCGAGCTGTGCTAGTGATCGATCGCGAATTAATGAGAGGTTTTGACATTCACTGTCCGAGTCAGCATTCAGCCAGCCTTAACCTCCTGGGATATTCCCTGCTGCAGATGAGGCCAGGATTGATCGGGTGTGTATTTCTTTATAAGATTGTTTAATCGATTTCTTCCTCCAGCTCTCGCAGAGCTGAGATAAATAATTTTCATGCCATTGTTTGTCAAATTCTGGCTGAGTTGCGTTTGGATCTGACTGCCGTCAAGTCTGAAAAACAGCGAGGAATGTTTCTGAATGTCTTGTATCTGTCATGTTGCTGTTGCAATGTCACGTTGCAATACAGCGGCCCTGAAACAAGCTAAATAGGCTCTCCAGTGGCTCCTGGCTAAGTACAGGGGACATGTTTTACTGGGAAGGAGAACCAACTCAACTAATTTCATCCAGTGAAGTTCCAGTGGTGGTACAGTCACCCTCAATGCCCTGGGTATAATTCGAGGGGATGAAGTAGCTGAGAGGGGACCGGCACAGAACCCCTACAGTGCAGAAGGAAGCCATTTGGCCCATCGAGCCTGTACCAGCCCACCCAGACCCAATCCCCATAACCCCATGTATTCACTGTGCTAATCCCTCTGACACTAAGAGGCAATTTATCACGGCCAATCCACCTAACCCGCACATCTTTCGGACTGTGGAAGGAAATAGGAGCACCCTGAGGAATCCCATGCAGACACGGGGAGAATGTGTAAACTCCACACAGACAGTCACCCGAGGCTGGAATCAAACCCGTTCCCTGGCGCTCTGAGGCACAATGCTAACCAATGTGCCACCACGATCACCACCTGGTGAGCCCTGCCACAATGTACAGGACTGTGGATTTTGGATGAACACAACCTAGCTAACTGTCCCTTGGTGATGCAGGTATCGAGAGGATTGTGAGTAAAGTTGTTGATGACGGTCTCAGCTCCCTGGCACAAACCATCGGCACGCACTTTGAGGAGCTGCAGGACATCCAAAGGAAAATGGATGAATGAAAGAAAGAATCCTGTCAGTTGAGTGGGCAGTTTCCTCAGGCTCACATCCAAGGAACATAGAAAATTACAGCGCAGGGACAGGCCCTTCAGCCCTCCAAGCCTGTGCCAATCATAATGCCTGCCTAAACTAAAACCATATGCATTTATGGAATCCGTATCCTTCCATTCCCATCCTATTCATATATTTGTCTAGTTGCCCCTCAAAAGTCGCTTTCATTCCTGCTCCCACCACTTCCCTGGGAAGCGCGTTCCAGACATTCACCACCGTCTGTGTAAAAAACTTGCCTCGTACATCTCCTTTAAACCTTGACCCTCGCACCTTAAACCCATGTCCCCTAGTACTTGACTTTTTTACCTTAGGAAGAGCTTCTGGCTAGCCACTCTGAGCATGCCCCTCATAATCTTGTAGTCTTCTATGCCTCTCAACCTCCATTGTTCCAGTGAGACCAAACCAAGTTTATCCAATCCCTCCTCATAGTTAATGCCCTCCAGACCAGGTAACATCCTGGTAAGCCTCTTCTGTATTCTCTCCAAAGCATCTGCACAATATTCTAAATGAGGCCTAACTAAGGTTCTGTATAGCCGCAGCATGACCTGCCAATTTTTATACTCAATGCCGCGACTGATGAAGGCAAGTCCTTGGAAATCCTGCGGCATGGTATTTCAGACATCCTGAGTAATTTGAGGAGATGGGGCCAGAGAAGAAGTATTGATGGCCCAATCTCCCAAGGGGAATTTAGGATAGATTGCCGGCTGAGTGTGAGAACTGGGCACCTCCGTCGATGGCTATGTTACCCTGCAGTTTATCATTAATCCTGAACTACTCCCCTTGTAATTATAATTTTGATTTTGTAATTTAGTCTCTTACCCTGACAGGTCACTGAGGCACATGTCGCCTGTGAACCCAGTTAATCTTTGAAAGCCAGTGATATCCATTTATTTATAATAAAATTCACCAACCACTATACTCTGGCAGTAGAACAGGGGAGACCTCAGTTCAAAGTGTGTTCCCGTTTATATTCAATCTTAGTCTCTCCATGTGGCACCGAGGGAGCTGGGTGGGTAAGGGGGCCTAACCACCCTCGTTCTGGACCTGTGTCAAATTTAAATCTCTAGGACCTAGTGTTTGTAATGCAGAGGTATTTCCTTTGCTTATAGTATCCTGTTGCCTGGTGGGCCTGAGTGTGAACCCAGATACTTGGACTCTATATTATCTAAGTTTCTCCCATGATCTTGAGTAGTTCTGTTCAGTTTATTTATTTGTGTCACAAGTTATCAAGTTACTGTGAAAATCCCCAGTCACCACTTTCTGGCGCCTGTTCAGGTACACTGAGGGAGAACTTAGCATGGTCAATGCACCTAACCAGCACGTCTTTCAGACTGTGGGAGGAAACCGGAACACCCGGAGGGAATACACCCATACCTGGGGAGAACGAGCAAACTCTACACACAGAGTGACCCAAGCCGGGAATCGAACCCGGGTCTCTGGTGCTGCGAGGCAGCGGTGCTAACCACTGTGCCGCCGTGCTGCCTGTTGTTGATACCCTGCATGAGAGAATGAACGCTGTCAAACCATACTTTGCATCCATGGCCATATCCTGGTGTTGAGGTTTGCTTTCATTATCTGAATGATATAGGCTCCAACTTGTTATGTTTAGTTTCCCTCGCCTTGTCGGGAGGAGGAGGATTGTATCTCCCCGAGACAGCTGTGGCTGTCTTGACGATTCCCCTCCTTCCGATTGGTGGGGTCTCTTTGGTGGAAAAAGGGGTTAAACTCTTGGGTTTGAGTGGCGGCTCTGGTGTAGCTGGAGGTGAGTGAGGCTGGTTTGGTTGTGAGCCCACGCTTGGTGTGAGAATCCTTGGCTTATTGGCTCTTTTTTTAAATCATATTAGCTCTTTCTGAGGCCGTGTTGGCAAGAGAAGCATCTATTTTGAAAATGCCTATTTGGGAGGTGTGGGAATTACACTATTATTGAATGGGGGGGGCGGGGGGGGGGGGGGGGGTATACTGTCCTTCCCCAAAATACTCCCCTTCTGAGGAGGCCGAGCTTTAAGCCTCCCTAGTGTCCTGTTACTCTTGGAATCTGGGGGTAAGTTTAAATACCTGGGCTCTGTTTTATCCGCACTTTTCCCATGAGGTTGTGTAGCTCTCTCGTAAATGCTTGGAGTAGGGGATAGGGCCTGGGTTCTTTGTCAGAGAGTTGGTGCAGATTTGATGGGCTGAATGGCCTCTTTCTGCGCTGTAGGGATTTTATGAATTCCAGATAATTTATTGATCAGTTGTGTGTTTACAGCAGCTGGTGGGATTTGAACCCTTGCCTCCCAGAACGTAACCCTGGGCCTCTGGAGTACTAGTCCTATGATGTTATCGCAGCACCATCTTCTCCCCCTTATTCTATTAGCCACTACATTTCAACCTTAAGTTAATAATGGACAGCTTCCCAGCCATTTCATTCAACAGAGCAAATTGTTGAAGGTGGCAGCACTGAAGGGGTGCAGTCAGTGAATGAAGGAGAAAGAAGCGAATCAGGAAATTACCTGCAGAGGGCAGTGCCCTCAATTAGTCGCCTTCTTCATTTTCCAGATACTAACATTCATCATTAGAAAGGTGAGATGTCAATGATGGGAATGTAATGTCTCCATGTCTGAGTGTCCTGCACAATTAGGTACTGTGCCACAGATACCAGGATTTACCTCAGTAAGAATCTGGACTCCACATTATTGAAGAGTTTCTTAGATGAGGGATCCATTCTCTGGAAAAAAAAGAAAGCTAGTGGGTGTTCTAATAGAGGGTGGCATGGTGGCACAGTGCTTAGCACTGCTGCCTTACAGCATCAGGGACCTGGGTTCAAATCAAGCCTTGGGTCACTGTCTGTCTGGAATTTGCACATTCTCTCCATATCTGCGGTTTCCTCCCACATTCCAAAAGACATACTGGTTTGGTACATTGACTGTGCTAAATTTTCCCATGGTGTACAGCACAGGTGCCAGAGTATGGTGACTAGGAGATTTTCACAGTAACTTCATTGCAGTGCTAATGTAAGCCGACTTGTGACAGATAAATAAACTACTTTTTCTTTATAAGTGAAAGAGGCTTGATAAAGTAGGCATAGGGAAGGTGTTTCCACTTAGTGGAGATTCCAAAACCACAAAGCCCAACAGGAAATTTGGGGTAAACGTCTCAATCCAGAGACAATGTGGAACTGCTCACCACTGGGTTTAGGTGAATTGAGTAGAATAGATACATTTAAGAGAAGCTAAATGTAGACTTGAGGGAGCAAGAAATAGATGATTATATCGGTAAGGTTAGTCTCATGAGGAGTGTGAATACTGGCAGGGACCTGTGGGGCTGAATGGCCTCTAACTGGGGTCTTGGTTCAATGTAATAAATGTTGTTTTTTGTGTTAGTTCCAGGCCCCCCCGGTGGAGTGAAAGCTGCCGCAGCTTCTGCAACGAGTGTGGTCATCTCCTGGCTCCCCCCGCTGAAGATGAATGGCATCATCTGGAAGTACACCATATTTTGCTCTCACCCGTATCCAACAGTAAGGAACAGTTAACTGTGAACTCAAGATACTGCCGCGTTCAAACTGCCTGGGTTTATACTTACCAGGGTTCAGGTAGTGGGTGAATGTGTGAGCAAAGGGCAATTGGCCTCTCGATCCTCTGCAACAGACCTCTGATCTCAGGGATTGCACTAAAATAACCCTACAGTTGATCTTTTTCCCTATCTCTCCTCTCATCCTGTGAGTGGTTATTGTATCAGTCTATTCAGAACATCAGGCGTCTATTGCAATGCTGTCCTGGCCAGTCTCCCATTCTGCTCCCTTTGTAAACTCAGCTGAATCGAATCTATGCTGCCCTCTGCTGGAGAGGCAGTGGCATAGTGGAATAAGAACATAAGAACATAAGAAATAGGAGCAGGAGTAGGCCATCTAGCCCCTCGAGCCTGCCCCGCCATTCAATAAGATCATGGCTGATCTGTCGTGGCTCAGTTCCACATTCCCGCCCTCTCCCCATAACCCTTAATCCCCTTGCCTATCAAAAACCTATCAACCCGCGTCTTAAAAATATTTAGCGAGGGAGCCTCCACCACTTCAACGGGCAGAGAATTCCAGAGATTCACCACCCTTTGAGTGAAGAAGTTCCTCCTCAACTCCGTTCTAAACCGCCCCCCCTTTATCTTGAGGCTGTGCCCTCTAGTCCTACTGTCCTTTCTGAGCGGGAAGAGTCTCTCCACCTCTATCCTATCCATCCCATTCATCATCTTATACGTCTCAATGAGATCTCCCCTCATTCTTCTAAACTCTAACGAGTACAAGCCTAGTTTATTCAGCCTCTCCTCATAGTTCAACCCCCTCAACTCCGGAATCAGCCTAGTAAACCTCCTCTGCACTCCCTCCAAGGCCAAAATATCCTTGCATAAGTGCGGTGACCAAAACTGCACACAGTACTCCAGCTGCAGCCTCACCAGTACCCTATACAGCTGCAGCAAGACCTCCCTACTTTTATATTCAATCCCCCTCGCTATGAATCATCACCAGATGATAATCCAGAGACCCAAAGTGACACTATGAGGACTCAGGTTCAAATCCCACCACGACCGATGGTGAAATTTGAATTCATTAAAAATCAGGAATCATTAAAAAAAATGATGACCATGAGCTGACTGTTGTAAAAACCCACTGATGTCCTTCCCTGGTCTGGCCTCTTCAAAATCAGCTAGCAAACAATAAGCTTACATGTTGGCACATGGGCTGCTGGTCCTCCAGCCTCCAGAACACCTCTGGAGAGTGAAACCTATTTTCTAGCAAATCCCAATCCACAGTCTTTAGAGAAAGAGAGAGAAAGTAACACTTCTTGCTTCTGACAGACCTAAGCAGACAACTGCCTGCTTATCTCTCCACAAACTTAACTCTACACGACTCTCTCCTGTCAATCACCATAATTAAATCCCACTCTGAAACCCCAGGGGACAACCCAAAAAAAAAACAAAATTTCATTAGCCCAGATTAAAACAAACACCCCAGTATCTAGGATCAATTATGCATCTACATTCTCAGCAGCTAGGCTGCCTGAAGCGGACAAATTGGCACCATATCCAGAGCTAAAGTTTAAAACATTCCCTTCACTAGAAACATGATATAGATACATTACTTAAAGGCACAGTATCATCACAATAGTAACTAATTGTGGCAGCCAAAAACAAACTCAAATGTGGTTTCAGGAATTTCAAAGAAATCAGATGCTCCCTGTTTTGAATTGTTACAGTGATTGCCAGTCAGTTTGCATTCATACAGCTCTGAATGCAAATATTAAGCAAGAAAAGTTTTGTTGAAGTTGTGTAAGCCATTGTTACGGCCACACTTGGAATACTGTGTGCAGTTCTGGTCACCCTATTATAGAAACAACATTATTAAACTGGAAAGAGTGCAGAAAAGATTTACTAGGATGCTACCAGGACTTGATGGTTTGAGTTATAAGGAGATGCTAGATAGACTGGGACATTTTTCTCTGGAGTGTAGGAGGCTGAGGGGTGATCTGGTAGAGGTCTATAATGAGGGGCATAGATCAGCTAGATAGTCAGTATCTTTTCCCAAAGGTAGGGGAGACTAAAATTAAATGGCACAGTTTAAGGTGAGAGGGGAGAGATACAAGTGTGTTCAGAGGGCTAATTTTTTCACTCAGGGGGTGGTGAGTGTCTGGAGCAAGCTGCCAAAAGCTATGGTAGAGGAGTGTACAATTTTATCCTTTAAAAAGCACTTAGACAGTTACATGGTACAATGGATTTGGAGGGATATGGGCCAAATGCGGACAATTTGGACTACCTTTGGACAAATTGGGCTGAAGTGCCTGTTTCCATGCTGTAAACCTCTATGACTCTAAGTAAGCAAGTAGATCTATTTTCTCAGAATCTCATTAGTTCATGGACTTCAGAATTGCTGAATTTGAGCACTCAGACTGACCAATCCTCATTAATTACTTGGCATTAAGATCATGGTAGATGGTAAACACAGAGTTATTCCAAATCCCAGAAGAAAAACTTCAAAAAACTGTTCTTAACTGTATTTGTGCAATATGGTATAATGTGAGGAACTTCCAGGGAATGATGTCCCAGGTGTTTTGTGATGATTTGAAGGAAAGTAAGCATTTATTTAGCAATACAATTAAAAAAATTAAACTAGAAATGTAGTTAACTACAAGTGTAGTTGACAATGGCTATATATTCTATCACTAACTTTCCACTGTTCCAAACAATCTCTACTTCACTGCCCTCAGAGCTAAGCATTCCCCCCAAGCATTCCTCAACACCTTATAGATTATAGAAACTCTAAAGATCTAGTCACCGTTACCACACCAGGCCATTGTATCTTCGGTATTGCTTCTGAGGTAGAACAGTTTACTTTTTAAGACAAGCTTTCTTCACAGATATTGCTTGCTGAGAATTAAACAGCTGTTAGCTAGGGTCTGAAAAATGGCTTCTTTTCATGGGTTTAATCATCTCTTTGCTTAGCTGAGCTAACTCCTTCCCAAGTCAAACTTAATTACCTTCATTTCATGGGTTTAGTTTTTAGTGTACAAATGCGAAGTATATTCACTTTAGGACCCTTCCTTCACAATTTTTCCCTTCTTTTGAACCTTTAGCACCTTATTCAAAATTCCTTCATAATCTGTGCCCCATTGTTACCAACTTTCCTTAGGTAAATATTTGTTTGCAGTGTTGCAAAACTTACTGACATATCAAAGGCACTAGTTCCATTTAAATAGCCTAACTGTCCCTGCCTTAAGCAACTTATGTTTTCCTACAGTTTTTAAATATTTGACCTGGTGAAGTGACAATGCCAAACAGTGGAAGCAACATGCAGAGATAGGTGACCCCACAACCAATGGATTAGCTCTGCGTTCCTGCCACATCCAATCTGTAGAATTCTCTTCCCCAGAGTTTAGTGGAGTCTACTTGTTACATTTATTCAATGCAGAGTTAGATAGATTTCTATTAGATTAGGGAATGGAGGGTTATGGGGGACAGACAGGAAAGTGGGGTCGAGAGCACCACCAGATCAGCCGTAATGTTACTGAATGGCAGAGAAGCTCGAAGGGCCAAAATGGCCTACTCCTGCTCTTAGGTACTACATGGGCAGCAAGGTGGCGCAGTGGGTAGCACTGCTGCCTCGCAGCTCCAGGGACCTGGGTTCAATTCCGAACTTGGGCCACTATCTGTGTGGAGTTTGTACATTCTCCCCGTGTTGGCGTGGATTTCCTCCGGGTGTTCTGGTTTCCTCCCATAGACCAGAGATGTGCTGGTTAGGTGCATTTGGCCATGCTAAATTGCCCCCTAGTGTCCCAAATGTGTAGTTTAGAGGGATTAGTGGGGTAAATCTGTGGGGATAGGGTCTGGTTGGTGCAGACTTGATGGACCGAATAGCCTCCTCCTGCACAAGAGGGATTCTATGATTCCTATGTACACACACACACACACACACACACACACACACACACACACACACACACACACACCGCCCTCCCCTTCCTCCCTGTCAATACTGTAATGCAATCACTACCCTGTGGTAAGGGGCCTGTATAAGAAACAGAAGCACATTAAGATCTGAAGCTGCCATTCACCTTCCTGAATCTGTACGATGATCCCCCAGTAACTGAGGTACACTTGCTGGCCTCTGTCTCTTCTAAGGCGGCACAGAAATACTCCACACCCACCCGAGCTCACTGCTAAATGTGGTCTCTGATACTCGAGGGTACTTTGTGCTCTGTCCACCACTCGCTGCTTGCCGGCATTGATTGAGTGGGTCCAAGGCTGTTCCATTGAGCCTCCAAACTGGGCAGACTCTTCTCCAGTCATGATTGCTTCTTCATAGGGCGGGCAGCTTCCAACCCCCCCTGCCCCACCCCACCAACCCGATTGGGGATTGTGACTCACAGTTTGGGACCACCCCGCCCCTCCCCTCCCGGTTCAGATTGAGGATTCGAGCCTGATGAATGGAGAGGGAAGTTAGAAAAAAACCTTTTCCCTCAGTGTACCATTAGAACATGGAACATTCGACTCGAAGCTGCTTGTCAGAGCCAGCAATGTTATTCAACATAAAACCAGTAAATAGTCTCCCAACACCAGGTTAAAGTCCAACAAGTTTATTTGGTAGCACGAGCTTTTGGAGCACTGCTCCTTCATCAGGTGAGTGACCGATGAAGGGGCAATGCTCCAAAAGCTCGTGCTACCAAATTAAATCTGTTGGACTTTAACCTGATGTTGTGAGACTCCTTAGTGTGCCCACTCCAGTCCAACACTGGCAACTCCACATCATAACATAAAACCAGTGAAAGAACTGAGATGTTAACATTTAAGAGGATAGAAAAAATACAAGGAACTGGAATTAACTCCAGCAGAAATGTGATGGGCTGAACGGTCACCTTTTCTTCTACTAACTCTGCTTAGAATCTCTTCAATAAATCTCTATCTTTTGATTATAGTTTACTATTCAAAAGATGTGCAGGTTAGGTAGATTAGCCACTTAGTGTCCCAAGATGTGAAGGTTCGGTGGAAAAGAAGGTTTTTTTTTAAAGTTTATTTGTTAGTGTCACAAGTAGGCTTTCATTAATTAACACTGCAATGAAGTTACTGTGAAATTCGCTATACTCTGGCACCTGTTCAGGTACACAGAGGGAGAAGTTAACATGGGCAATCCACCTAACCTGCACGTCTTTCAGACTGCGGGAGGAAACCAGAGCTCTCGGAGGAAACTCATGCAGATATGGGGAGCATGTACAAACTCTGCACAGACAGTGACCCAAGCTGGGAGTCGAACTCAGGTCCCTGGTGCTGTGAGGCAGCAGTGCTAACCACTGTATCATTTATGTGGTGATGTGGTTCACAGTGGTTAGCACTACTGCCTCACAGCACCAGGGATCCAAGTTCAATTCCTGGCTTGGGTCACTGTCTGTGCGGAGTTTGTACATTCCCCCCATGTCTGTGTGGGTTTTCTCTGGGTGTTCCAGTTTCCCCCAAAGTCCAAAAGATGTGCTGGTCAGGTGCATTGGCAATGCTAAATTCTTCTTCAATGTACCCAAATAGGCGCTGGAATGTGGCAACTAGGGCATTTTCATAGTATCTTCATTGCAGTGTTAATGTAAGCCTACTTGTGACACTAATAAATAAACTTTTAAACATTTTTTTAAAAACTTTTATATGTGGGTCAATGGGGAAAGAACTGGGTGGAATGCTGCATTGGAGAGTTAGTGTAAACTCTCTCTATACACTGCAGGAATCCTGAGATTCTGTTATCAATATAGATTCTCACAGGGGGAGCAATATGTATTCCCTCTTACTCCACTGTGCTCCACCACCAGTAACCTTCACTTTAACTTACTCCATCGATACTATAAAATCATGCTGTGCAAATATATTTGTACATTTTCTTGCCTTCCCTTTCGAAAAGAAGGGATGGTACGCGAGCAAGTCGCCTGATGTTACTCATGTTCAGAGCCTCCTGACTTGATGCTGTTTGCACAGTAAAAAGTCTGACAACACCAGGTTTTAGTCCAACCTATTTATTTGATAATATTCTCACAAGCTTTCGAGGGGACAGCCTCTTCGTCAGGTGAATGGAGAGTTCTGGCCTCAGACAGAGCATATAAAGCACAGACAGTTTAGAGATTACTGATTAAAATGCGAATCCTTACACCTAACCTGCTGTTCAAGACCTGAAGTGGCTGACAATGTGAGTGGTAGGAGCACTGATCACAGTTTAAAGAGATGTGTATTGTCTCCAGACAGTACAGTAAGTTTGAACAGCAGAGGGTGCTAGATCCTCTTGAAACAGACCTGTGATGGTTCCTTGCAAAGCCACAATGGTCTTCGGCTTGTTGCCTGTCATGATGTGGAGATGCCGGTGTTGGACTGGGGTAAACGCAGTAAGAAGTCTCACAATATCAGGTTAAAGTCCAACAGGTTTATTTGATAGTAAACGCCACAAGCTTTCAGAAGATGGATGGTTTAAAGATATTGGAGAATGTTGTGTGTTCCTTAAATCCACCAACATCACGGACTTCTAACAAAGGTGCTTCATTCCTAAGCTCAACAGCTACATATAACACTTGTGCCCTATCTGAGATCCCGGGGATAACTCCTGTGTTCCGGTCACATGACCTCTTACATTCACATTACATTCCCACCTTAGCACTGCTGCCTCACAGCACCAAGGACCTGGGTTCAATTCCAGCCTTGGGTCACTGTCTGCGTGGAGTTTGCACATTCTCCCCGTGTCGGCATGGGTTTCCTTCGGGTGCTCCGGTTTCCTCCCACAGTCCAAAGATGTGCGGGTTAGATTGGTTGGCCATGCTAAATTGTCCCGTCATGTCAGGGGGAATAGCAGGGTAAATTTGTGGGGTTGAGGGGAAAGGGCCTGGGTGGGGTTGTGGTTGGTGCAGACTTGATGGGTCGAATGGCCTCCTTCTGCACGGTAGGGATGCTATGATTTGACCACTCAGTCCCTATCTTCCCTGTTTAGTCGGGACACCCAGTGACATGAGATGTAACAGTGTGCATGATAGGAGACTATGGGCAGAATTTTCCTGACTTGCCTGACATAGGAATCATGGCGGATGGGACACGGACCATGCAAAGGTCCATTGACCTCGGGTGGGATTTTCCTGTCGTGTGGTGAGCATGCCCAGAAAATCCCACCCTATGTAAAGACCAATGTCGATTCCCGGCTCGGGTCACTGTCTGTGTGGGGTTTGCACATTCTCTTTGTGTCTGCGTGGGTTTCCTCTGGGTGCTCCGGTTTCCTCCCACAGTCCAAAGATGTTGCTGGTTAGGTTGATTGGCCATGCTAAGAAGTTGCTCCTTAGTGTCCAGGGATGCGTAGATTAGAGGGATTAGTGTTATATATGTAAGGATGTGGGGGTAGGGCCTGTGTGGGATTGTGTTCGGTGCAGACTTGATGGGCCAAAGGGCCTCTTTCTGCACTTTAGGGTTCTATGATTCTATGCGTG
The DNA here is from genome assembly GCF_965287045.1 of Carcharhinus amblyrhynchos. Taxonomy (NCBI): domain Eukaryota; kingdom Metazoa; phylum Chordata; class Chondrichthyes; order Carcharhiniformes; family Carcharhinidae; genus Carcharhinus; species Carcharhinus amblyrhynchos. The sequence continues at coordinate 12,996,919 of NC_137338.1, forward strand.
ACGTACAATGAAACAAACTGACAATGCATAACTATTCATATATGTATTGAAGCAAGAATTGGCAATTGGCGGCGAGCGATGTCTCTGGAATGCCACGTGTGGCAAAGTGTCTCTTTGAGCTTGTTGTTGACTGTTTTTCTCATCGTGTTTTTGAATGTCAACCATCTGGAATATGAATTAACTCAAACTAAATGTTATTGACAAGATGTGGAGATGCTGGCACTGACTCTCACCTGATGAAGGAGCAGTGCTCCAAAAGCTCGTGCTACCAAATAAACCTGTTGGACGTCAACTTGGTGTTGTCAGACTTCTGAAATATTGTTGACAAAGATATTTGTAGACGATGCTGAGATTTGCAGGTTTAGCATCATGCATTGTGGTTGTGCAGACACAGTTTGGAGAGACTGTTTTTAAGCTGGTTATTCCACTTGCTGTAAATGACCATTAGCTTGTGTAAATACAGCAATTCCTTTGCTTGATGTTGCTTGAGTTCATTGCATGGTGCACATCAGGAGATTTCCCTCTCCATGCCTGTGTACATCGAGGGCCAGGACAATGATTTCTTGGCCCTGAATCCAATTGCTTCCAACCTGGGGTATCTTTTCTGTTGTACCTCTAGAGGGCAGTATGAATCAGCAGTATCAGTCCACCCATCCTGTACAGTCAGTTCACCTCCAGTGGGGACGAACGTGCGGATCCCCTGGGGAAGCTCCTTTTCAGACTGTAACCAGCTCCTCACGACGATGCTGCGCATTTACCTACATGTGGTGTCCACTTGTGAAGCCTGTTTAAGTTCCTGAATTCGACAAGAGGACAGCACCGCTACGAATGTCTATGTCTTCCTCACAATGTGCCTGGTCTGTGTGGGTATGAGGACTCTGGAGAGCACGTCAGCCAAATACAGCTCCTTACCTGTTTCTGATTGACGCAGATGTTGTAACATTACAAGTAGCATTGCAGACACAGTGTGGGGAGGCTTTTTGAAGATCGCTGTGAGTGGCTGACTGTGATCTGTTTCAATAGTTGCAAGATGACCATATATAAAGTCGTGACATTTCTGAAAGATGGAGACTAAAGCAAGGAGTTCTTTTTCAATCTGAACAGTGAGAGTCCCAGTGTCAGCGAGGGCCCATGAAGCAAAGGCTATAGGGTCTGCCATACTGGAAATACACGCTAAGAAGTCTCACAACACCAGGTTAAAGTCCAACAGGTTTATTTGGTAGTAAACGCCACTAGCTTTCGGAACGCTGTTCCTTCATCAGGTGAGTGGCGTTTACTACTAAATAAACCTGTTGGACTTTAACCTGGTGTTGTGAGACTTCTTACTGTGCTTGCCCCAGTCCAACGCTGGCATTTCCACATCATGACTACCATCGATACTGGATATAGACAGCACCAAGACCATGCTGGGAGGCCGATATAAGTATGGATACTCGAACGTCATCATCTTGTATCATTGATGGGAGTGTGAGTGCTTGTTTGAATCGCCTCTTTGGCTTGAAGTTGCAGAACACACACTTCTGGATCAAGTTGAATGAGCCCCAATTCACGGCTGTCACAAAGCCCGAGTAAAGGCTTTACATAGAATCATAGAAACTCTACAGTACAGGAAGAGGCCATTCAGCCCATTGAACCTGCACCAACCACAATCCCAGCCAGGCTCTACCCCCTTTTCACTACATATTTACCCACTAACCCCTCTAACCTACGCATCTCAGGACACTAAGGGGCAATTTTATCATGGCCAATCAACCTAACCCATACATCTTTGGACTGTGGGAGGAAACCGAAGCAGCCGGAGGAAACCCACGCAGACACGAGGAGAATGTGCAAACTCCACACAGACAGTGACCCAAGCTGGGAATCGAACCCAAGTCCCTGGAGCTGTGAAGCAGCAGTGCTAACCCACTGTGCTATCATGCGACGTTCTGGTGAACCATATGGATGTTGAAATTTCCGTGTGTACAGTGTATGCTTAGTGCATGGTGCATCCTTCAGTGTGCATGGTTAGTGTATGGTGCATCCTTCGGTGTGGATTGTCCACCTACCATAAGCCACAAGGTGCTTTCGGGTGCTGGGGTTTAAAGTTGCATGTGTGTTTATTTCCCATAGCTCTGGATGAATGGTACATTATCCTTTGCTCCAGTATCAATCTTGGCTTTAAGTCTGGTGCTACTGCTAATTATGTTCAAGGTAGTGAAGATCTCACCGTTCCTGTGACGTTGTCAACACTGTTGCAATAGAGGGTTGTTGGAGGCTCTGTAGCTTCATTGCTTTCTGATTCATTCACCTTACTGACGCTCCTACCCTGGGAGGATTGGACAGCTGCCATGTGAGTGGCACAATGGTTAGCACTGCTGCCTCACAGTGCCGGGGATGCAGGTTCAATTCTTGGGTCACCGTCTGTGTGGAGTTTGCAGGTTCTCCCCACGTCTGTGTGGGTTTCCTCCGGGTGTTTCTGGTTTCCTCCCACACCCCAAAGACGCGCAGATTAGATGGATTGGCCAGTCTAAATTTTCCCTTAGGGTCAGAGGGATTAGCAGGGTTAATGTGTGGGGTTATGGGAATAGGGCCTGAAAGGGATTGTGGTTGGTGCAGACTCAATGGGCCAAATGGCCTCCTTCTGCACTGTGTGGATTTTATGGTTCTATGTTGTTGATGACAGAAGAGGGTTGCTGTGGTTTGGATCTGCAGCATTTAGCAAAGCGGTTCCATTTCCTGCATTTGTTGCATCTTTTACCCCCATAAAGCTAGTGGTTCTGTTTGATGAGTGCTGACTGCTGCAGTTGGACCCTGTGTCCTGTGAATTCCTTGGTTTCCCGCCGAACATCTCTGCTTTGTTTCTGTGATTGTCTTTTTCTCACTGCAGCTTTTGCAGACTAAATCGTTACACATTCCACAAACTACTCGATCTCTGATAAGGTCTTCAGTGAGAGTTCCAAATGCACATTTCTTTGCCAATATCTTTAGGGTGTCTGTTTAAGATTGCATTGACTCATCTGTTTTCTGGTTTGTACAATTGATTGCATGCCTATCAAGGATTTTGTTTTTACCGGGAGGCAAATGTTCTCAAATTGTTTCAGGGTCTTCTTTTTTGTCCTCTGTCTGCAAGTCAAATGTCTTTCTCACTAATCTTATTCAGTGCTGGAACCCACTGGGATGCTGCACTCCTCCAATTCTGGCCTCCTGTACATCCCAGATTTAAATGATTGCTCCATTATTGGGTGTAAATGCCTTCAGCTGCCAGGCCGTTCTGCTTTGGAATTCCCTCCCTGCACCTCCTCACCTTTTTCTCCTCATAGAATCATAAAAACCCGACAGTGCCAAATGAGGCATTCAGCAAATCGAGTCTACACTGACAACAATCTCACCCAGGCCATATCCCCGTAATCCCACCTGCTGATCCCCCGGACACTAAGGGACCAATCAACCTAACCCGCACGTCTTTGGAGTGTGGGAGGAAACCGGAGCATCCAGAGGAAATCCCGGCAGACACGGGGAAGATGTGCAAACTACACATGGACAGTGATCCGAGGCTGGAATTGAACCTGGGTCCCTGGTGCTGTGAGGCAGCAGTGCTAACCACTGTGCGATCATGCTGCCCTTTTGAAATGTTCCTTAAAACTTACCTCCTTGGCCAAAGTATTGGCCAACTATCCCAATAGTTCATTGTGTAGTTCGGTGTCAAGTCATGTGAGATGTTGTTGCCTTGGAGGGCCTTGGAGCATTTTACTGAGTTAAAACCACAATATGTATATGAAAATGATTGGTGTGCTCTAAATATATATTTTTCACATCAGAAAGCCAGTGACAGGATGTTGGCTGAGTGTACCTTTTGTAATATAAAACAATGTTGAACTATTAACAAGGACAAAAGCCTGAGAATAATACAGCGAGAACCCACAGTTCAGTGGCCGTGAGTATCTTGGTATAAATTAGTGAGCATGTTGATGAATTATTTACTGATTTATTAACACTTTGCCCTCCCTTTGAGATGCTTTGTTAACATATGAAAGGTATCTTGTCATCAGTGGAGGACAATGAGAGTTATTTTATACTGTCGCTGGCTTTATAATTGCTCAGCTCTGAGTAAATAATACCCTTGACTTCTTTTGAAATTCATTCACAAGTTCACCGGACACGGAAGATGATTCATCTTAACTCATCCGTCCACAGTCCTCCCCCACCAGGCTGGCCCGAGAATGAACCATGTAGTCCTTTTTGCCCACAGGCCTGTGTGAAGCGTCTGCTTTGTGTGTGTTGAATTCTGTGGGAAGAAATTCTTCCAACATCAGCCCATCATTTCACCTTTCACCAGTCTCCCCTGGCATTGTGTTGACATAATTCAGTTAGTACTTTGTGTGTCTATCGATAGACTCCCCTCGAATCCTTCCCGAGTCCCCTCGGGAAGGCGACTGCACAGAATTGAGTGCTCTCTCCCAGTTATCTTATTCAAGTCCTTGTGTCCACAGCAACAAGTGCTCAATGCTGTTTTGCACTACAAAGCCTGGCTACTTTCATAGGTACTGAAAATGATTATATAATTAAGCTGAGATTTTCAGCCCTCCTTTACTGGCTTCTCCTGGTAAACACATCCAAGGAGCCCATTCCCCATCTTTACACTCTTTTCCTATCTTTACTTTTTTTAAAATATTCATTCATGGGACATGGGCACCATGTCTGGCCAGCATTTATTGCCCATTCCCAGTCACCCTTGAACTGAGTGACTTTGGACAGGGTACAGAAAAGATTTACCAGGATGTTGCCTGGTATGGAGAGCATTAACTATGAGGAGAGGTTGGAGAAACTTGGTTTGTTCTCACTGGAATGATGCAGGTTGAGAGGTTACCTGATAGAAGTCTACAACATTATGGGCAGCATGGACAGAGTGGATAGTCAGAAGCTTTTTCCCAGGGTGGAAGAGTCAATTACTAGGGGGCACAGCTTTAAGGTGTGAGGGGCAAGGTTTAAAGGCGATATGCATGGCAACTTTTTTACACAGAGGTGATGGGTCCCTGGAACTCGCTGCTAGGGGACGTAATGGAAGCAGGTAGTGACTTTGAAAGGGTGTCTTGACAAATACATGAATAGGATGGGAAAAGAGACATACAGTCCCTGGAAGGGTAGGGGGTTTTATTTCAGTCGGGCAGCATGGTCGGTGCAGGCTTGGTGGGCCGAAGGGCCTGTTCCTGTGCTGTAATTTTCTTTGTTCTTTGTTCTTGTTTACTTCACTGGCCTATGTTGGTGTTTACACTCCACAGCTGCACTCTCCCATGCTAAATCATTTCACACTACCAGCATAACCGTCTACTCACGTCTTATCCAACTACCCTTTCAATATATCTCTGCTGCTCACCTCAATCACTCCATGCTGCAGTAGGTTCCTCATTAACACTAATGTCTGGGTAAAGAAGTGCCCCCTAACTTGCTCAGAGGATTTATTGCTGGCTATCTGGTATACATGGCTTCGACTTTAGAACTCTTCTCCAAGTGGAACCATTAGCCGGAACTCTCCAGCCATTCACACCCCGATGCTACTGCCTGCAAGGATGCAGAATTTAGCACTCAGCCAAATCTCCGTTCACTGAAGCAGAATCCCAGCTGAGTGCGAGGGTGGAGAACCCGACCCATTGTTTCTATTCCTAATGCACCATCGACAGCAATTGCTGTATTTATATAGCGCCTAAACCATCTCAAGGAATGACACAGGAGTGTCATCAAACAGAATCTGGCCCCAAACCAGATGAATAGATAGCACAGCAGATCACCAAAAGCTTGGCCAAAGAGGTGTATCTTAAAGTGTAGCTCAAAGGAGGCAATTCAGGGGGGGATGGGAAGACGGGGGTTTAAGAGAAAAGTCCAGATGAAAGATGGAATAATGGAAACTGGGAGGTTCTCTCAAACTTCTTCCCACTGTTAAAGACTTCTACCTGACTTCTTTTGGGGTGAAATGTGGGAGGATGGGATTGAGAAATATATCAGCCATGACTGAATGGTAGAGCAGATTTGATGGGCTGAATGGCCTAATTCTGCTCCTATATCTTATGGTCTTCTCTTGAAAAGGAGTCCCAGCCTGTTAAACCAAGCATCTTCTTCCTGTTTTTGGTTCTTATTCATTCATTGGATATGGGCGACTGGGCCAAGATTTATTGCCCATCCCTAATTGCCCTTGAACTGAGTGGTTTGCTAGGCCTTTTTAGAGGGCAGTTAAGAATCAACTACATTGCCTTGGATCTGGAGTCACTTGTAGGTCCGACCAGGTAAAGACACCGGATTTCCGTCGCTAAAGGAAACCAAATGAGTTTTTATGGCAATCGATAATTTAATGGGATTGGGAGTTATAGATAGTTCTATGGCCTGGTCGGTATGGATATGATCGGCGCAACTTGTGGGCTGAAGAGCCTGTTTGTGCTGTAGTTTTCTATGTTCTATGATAATGGTTACGTGGTCAACTGCACTTCAAATTTTAGATTTTTTTTAACATTGAATTCAAATTTCACCATCAGCCAGGGCGGGATTCGGACCCTGGTCCCCAGATCATTTACCCTGGCTCTCTCAATTACTTATTCCTCATTCCTGAGCTCAATGAGGAGTTGGAGACTTGGCCTCACCAGGAACCACCGGGGCCTCCGATTTTTCCCATTCAGCAGCAAAAAGGATGTTGGTTTACAAACCACCAGCACGCCAGGGAGTTAGCGAGGGATGGTATTAATTATCGTTTGGACTGATTGGTAGGTTACGATGAGAAGTGATCTTGGGTTTCACTGTGTGACGCCAGCAACTGTCTTTTTTTTCCCCTTTGCAGATAATCAGTGAGTTCGAAGCTTCGCCAGACGCGTTTTATTATCGCATTCCCAACCTCAGCCAGAACCGTCAATACAGCATCTGGGTTGTCGCAATCACAGCAGCCGGGAGGGGCAACTCCAGTGAGATCATTACAGTGGAGCCACTAGCCAAAGGTAACGTCCCAGCGTGGCTCTGGTGGCTGGTTAGTCCTTTGTCATCTGCTCGAACTGCCCATTCTGTGCTGTATGAGCCTAATGTCTTACTCTCCTTGTTAAGTACGATCCCCCAAAGCTCATCCTGTGTTTAAATCCTGTCTGGAGCAGAGAAGTGCAGTGTTTCTCAGCCCACTTTTTTAATGACTGTCCCCGGCAGGAATTGAGAACTGATTTATTCCCCTAAATAAATTGATGCATTTTTGTTACACGTGACACTGCCAGTATCTCAGGGGTTTGAAGGTCCCCAGGTACATGATGCACACCCTTCACTCCACACTCCTTTAAGAGTTGATGCTATAGATCGGTTACAGTAACTCGCTGTAATACAGTAATTTAGGCTCCATTACAGTAATTCACGGCAATCAGTTCGATTCCCAGTCATGAGATTTTAGATTACCAGCAGGATGGACTCAGTTGATATGAACATAAGAAATGGGAGCAGGAGGAGACCATTCGGCCCCTCAAGACTGCTTGGACATTCAAGAAGATCAAGGCTGATCTTCTACCTCAACTCCACTTAACTGCACAATCTCCATATCCCTTAATCCCCTTAGCCTCCAAATATCTCTGGGCTAAATTTTCCAGCCCTTCCTGCCATTTTGTGGTCCCACCAATGGTGACTCCCGTATGGTGTGTTCCCCAACAATAGTGGGTACAGGGCACATAAACCCTGTTGTCATCAGAGGGATTGGAAGTTCCCAATGGCGAACTGTCTCTGGCGCTGGGAAGTATGCTGCAGCGGGACTGAAAAATCCCGCTGGAAAATCCTGCCCTTTGTCTTGAATGTACTCAATAACTGGGAATCCCCCTGGGGCGAAGAATCCCAAAGGTTCACCATCCTCTGAGTGAAGACATCTCTCTCTCTCTCTCGGCTAAATTGGCACCCCCTCATTCTGAGATTCCATGTTCTAGATTCCCCAGCCAGGGGAGGTGACCCCTCAGCACCAACCCTGTCAAACTTAGGAAGTTGATTTCAATCAGATCACTTCTCAATCTTGTGAACCTCAGGGAATGCAGAGTTAGTCTACCTCAGTTGGTGTCACTCCCTCCTCTGCCGACCTTCATTCTATTGTTAGGTGAAAGACATTAAACTCAGGTTAAGATATTAATCCGTGCTGTTGTGGTTGTTGTCAGCACCGGCCCGGATCCTAACGTTCAGCGGCACTGTGACAACACCATGGATGCGGGATATTGTGCTGCCGTGTAAGGCCGTTGGGGACCCAGCACCCACTATCAAATGGATGAAGAACAGGTAAAAGGGGAAACTACACCTGATATCGAAGGCCGCTGCTTTGAAATTCTTAGCTTTACAATGCACCAAATCGAGAAGGAAACAAGCAAGAGAAGCACATAGCTGGCACAGCATGCTTCTATACCATGGGTGCTGAGGTGATGGCAACTGGGCAGGTACTTGTCCTAAAACATTAGCCAGGATTCTAGCGAGCAATGGTGGGCCTGTCCACTGACTAGAATGTTGGGGACAGCCCTACCGGTTCTGGGAGCCCCGACTGCATTTAATGTTCATCAAGCACAGAACTATCTCGCGTCAATGCTCCTTTCCCTTTAAGATCCCGCCACCAAGCGCTACTGGCCAATCAGAGGGTCTTCAGCTCTAACAGCACCACTGCTGGACACTCCTGGGACTGCAGCCAGGAGCAGATTGGATGGGAGGGTGGGAACCCAGGTGAGCGGCTGTCAACCTCGCTAGGACCAGGGTGGGGTGCAGTAGGGTGATTGTTGAGAGCGGGGCCAGTGTATCCCAGTGGGTAACCCCTACCACTGGGAACTCTGTCCTCCCTGCCCACCAGCCCAGGAATCAGCCAGAATGTACCTAGTGGGTCCCCACATGTGGCAAAGGGCTCAAGAGCAATGGGAAGAGGTCCTTGAGTGGCTAATTAAGGGGTTCAGTTGATCTCAGGGAAGGGGAGCTATTCGCCACCTTCCCCACTGCAATAGCAGCTATCCATTCCTTCACTTGCTAGTCCTGAGGTCCCATAAAATCCAGGCCTATAAACTTCCCTAGCTAGACCAGTCTAGCCTATCTTCTTCCTGAGTCACTTAGAGTAACTGAATAAAACCTTGTTTTGGGCTGTGGGAATGTTTGGGGTGGGGGGTGGGGGGACGCGGTTTGGTTGACTATCCCTTTCAATCTCCAGGCCTCTGATACCAAACTAATCTTGTTGTGATTTATGACTTTGTAACCAATGACACGTTAGTGCAGCTAAAACTTCCTCTATGTTGATTTTGACGATTTGAACCAAACTTGGCCCCACACTTTGCGCTACGTGGTGTTGATTATTGGTCAAATCAATACCTTTATTTCTTCTCTGGCGCAGCAATGGAACACCCAGCCCTGTCCTGACTGACGGACACCGGAGCATCTTTAACAATGGAAGCTTCGTCATCCGTACCGTGAAAGCAGAGGATTCTGGGTACTACAGATGCATGACGAGTAACAGCTGGGGATCAGATGAAATTCTCCTCAACCTCCAGGTGCAAGGTGAGGGACCCATTAACTGTGGGATCTAATACCTTTTTTATCCTCACACAAACATTCCTCGGAAGCAAATGTGGATTATTTTGTTGGCGCTCATGGTCATTTTATAATTTGCTTTATTGCTTGATGAGGGTTGGGCAGAGGATGTTGTCTACATGGAATCCAGTAAGGCCTTTGACAAGGTCCCTCACGGCAGACTGGTGCAGAAGGTGAAGTCGCAAGGGATCAGAGGTGAGCTGGCAAAGTGGATACAAAACTGGCTCAGTCATAGAAGACAGTGGGTAGCAATGGAAGAGTGCATTTCTGAATGGAGAGCTGTAATAAGTGGCATTTCTCAGGGACCAGTGCTGGGACCTTTGCTGTTTGTAGTATATATAAATGATTTGGAGGGAACTATAATTCGTTTGATTAGTAAGTTTGTGGATGACACAAAGCTTGGTGGATTTGCGGATAGCAATGAGGACCATCAGGGGATACAACAGGATATGGATTGGTTGGAGACTTGGGTGGAGAGATGGCAGATAGAGTTTAATCCAGACAAATTTGAGGTAATGCATTTTGGAAGGTCTGATACAGATAGGAAATGTACAGTAAATGGCAGAGTATTGATAGGCAGAGGGATCTGAGTGTACAAGTATGCAGGGCACTGAAATACAGCTGGAAAAGCTTGTCAAGAAGGCATAAGGCATGCTTGCCTTCATTATTGGCCAGGGCATTGAGTTTAAAATTGGAAAGTCATGTTGCAGCTTTATGGAACCTTAGTTAGGCCGCACTTGGAATATAGTGTTCAATTCTTGTTGCCACACTACCAGAAGGATGTGGAGGCTTTGAAGAGGGTACAGAAAAAATTTACCAGGATATTGCCTGGTATGGAGGTCATTAGCTATGAGGAGGGGTTGGAGAAACTTGGTTTGTTCTGACTGGAATGACGGAGGTTGAGGGGCAACCTGATAGACATCTACAAGATTATGAGGGACATGGACAGAGTGGATAGTCAGAAGCTTTTTCCCAGGGTGGAAGAGTCAATGACTAGGGGACAGAGGTTTAAGATGCGGGGGACAAGGTTTAAAGGAGATGCAGGAGGCAAGTTTTTTACACAGAAGGTGGTGGATGCCTTGACCTTGCTGCCGGGAGAGGTAGTGGAAGCAGATATGATAGTGATGTTTAAGGGGCATCTTGACAAATACATGAATAGGATGGGAATGGAGGGATACGGTCCCCGGAAGTATATGGGGTTTTAGTTCAGTCAGGCAGCATGATCGGTGCAGGCTTGGTGGGCCGAAAGGCCATTTTCTTTGTCCTTTGTTCTTAATGGTGAGCTACAGCCCAGCCTAAAAACAAAACCAGGGATCGAACACATTGCTGCATAATGTAAATAGCCCAGTTCCAACTCACACAGGGAACTTCCTCATTACTTGTATACAATCATAGAATCCCTACAGTGCAGAAAAAGGCTATTTGGCCCATCGAGCCTGCACCAACTCTGACAGAACATCCCACCTAAGCCCTATTCCTGTAACCCCACTTAATTACCCCACTAATCCTCTTAACCTACACATTCTGGGGCACAATAGGAGCAATTTAGTATGACCAATCCACCATTCCTGCATATCCTTGGACTGTAGGAAGAAACCAGAACACCTGGAAGAAACTCGCATAGACACAAGGCAAACGTGTAAATTCCACACGGTCACCCAAGGCTGGAATTGAACCCGAGTCTCTGGCGCTGTGAGGCAGCAGTGCTAATCGATATGCCATCATACCGCTCTATAAAGTAACGAATAATAGAGTCAATGAGGCAGAGAAGGAGCTCATTCAGTCGATTGAAACCATGCCAGTTCTTTTGTACTGGAATCTTATTCATTCTGTAATGTGGAGCAGAAAATACTTTCAGGCAAATATCTGGTTACCTTGACCATCATTTACTGGCATATAGCTATTCTACCATTGGTGACAGTGAAAGACGTCTAAAACATGTAGCAGACCCAAACTAAGTGAACAACCAGATGTACAGTCGGACACTGTACGATGCTATCCTGAGCAAAAGTTGGCTGCTGTTGGTTGGTGGGAGTTGAATTTACATGGAAACTAGGTGCTTCCATCTGGGAAGAAATAATCAAAAATAAAAGACTTCCTTTTATACACTCCCCTTCATGACTTCAAGATGTCCAAAGGCTTTTCTTTGGAGTGTCAAACATGTAGTAGCCAATTTGCACAGAGTAAGCTCCCAGAAATAGCAATGCAAGACCAGATAGTCTGTTTTTCTGATGTTGATTGATGGATAGATATTGACCAGGACAGGAGGAACTTCTTCAAAACAATACCATGAAAACTTTTACATTCATCTGAGAGGGAAAATGTGTGTTTAAAATCAAGGTCATAGAGTCATATGGATTTACAGTATGGAAACAGACCCTTCGGCCCCACTTGTCCATGCCACCCAGTTTTTACCACTAAGCTAGTCCCAATTGCCTGCATTTGACCAATATCCCTCTATACCCATGCAACTGTCTAGTTTTTTAAAAGGCAAAATTATACCCGCCTCTACTACTACCTCTGGCAGCTTGTTCGAGACACTCACCACCCTCTGTGTGAAAACATTACCCCTCTAGACCCTTTTGCATCTCACTCTGTCTCACCTTAAACCTATGCCCTCTAGTTTTAAACTCCCCTTTTTTTGGGAAAAGATATTGATTATCTAGCTGATCTATGCCCTTCATTATTTTATAGTCCTCTATAAGATCACCCCTAAGCTTCCTACGCATCAAGGAAAAAAGTCCCAGGAGATCCAGCCTCTCCTTATAACTCAACTCAATCCATCAAGACCCAGTAGCATCCGAGTAAATCTTTTCTGCACTCTTTCTAGTTTAATAATATCCTTTCTATAATGGGCTGACCAGATGATTAAAGGATTGGACAGGGGAGACAGGAGAGTCCAGAATGCTTTCAAAATCAGAGCTAGGCTGTTCAAGGGTTATGTCAAGAAGCACATCCTCACTCACAAGCATTTTTTAAATTCATTTGTGGGACATGGGCGCCGCTGGCTGGCCAGCATTTATTGCCCATCCCAAGTTGTGTTTAGGAGGCAGTTGAGGGTCAATCACATTGCTGTGGTTCTGATGTCACATGTAGGCCAGACCAGGTAAGGACGGCAGATTTCCTTCCCTAAAGGACATCAGTGAACCAGATGGGTTTTTCCGACAATCAACAGTGGTTTCACGGTCATTAGTAGATTCTTAATTCCAGATATTTTTTATTGTGGAAACATAGAACACTCTTCCCCCTAAAAAGCTGTTGAGATTAGGTCAGTTGAAGTTCCTTATTTTGGAAGAAATTTTAGCAATAATATTAAGGATTACACACCCAAGACAAATAGATTGAATTAAGATACAGATCAGCCATGAGCTAATTGAAAGGAGATACAGGCTGAAGGGGCTGAATGGCCTTTTCCTGATCCTCTGCCCCTCCAATATTCTTCAAGGCAGATGCATTCTGGTCTTCTGCCATGTACCTTTTGGAGTCAGAGTTTTACAGCACAAAAAGAGACCCTTTGGCCCATTATGTCTGTGCCAGCCATCAAGCACTGATGTACTCAAACCTCATTTTCCAGCACTTGGGTCAGTTGCCTTGCATACTGTGGTGTTTCAAGTACTCACCCCAATGATTCTTAAACATTGTCCGGTTTCCTGCCTCTACTGCCCTTTCAGGCAGTGAGTTCCAGATTCCCACCACCCTCTGGGTGACAAAGGTTTTTCACAAATCTCCAGTCAAGAATTGGCTAGCTGAAAGAAGACAGAGGTGGCGGTTGATGGGAAATGTTCAAACTGAAGTTCAGTTACTAGTGGTGTACTACAGGGATCTGTTTTGGGGCCACTGCTGTTTGTCATTTTTATAAATGACTAGATGAGGGTGTAGAAGGATGGATTAGTAAGTTTGCGGATGACATTAAAGTCGAAGGAGTTGTTGACAGTGAGGATGGATGTTACAGTTTGCAGAGGGACACAGATAAGCTGCAGAGCTGGGCTGAGAGGTGGCAGATGGAGTTTAATGCGGAAAAGTGTGAGATGATTTACTTTGGAAGGAGTAACAGGATTACAGAGTATTGGGCTAATGGAAGGACTCTTGGTAGTGTGGATGAGCAGAGAGGTCTTGGTGTACATGAGCATAGATCCCTGAAAGCTGGCACCCAAGTTCATAAGGTTGTTAAGAAGGCGTATGGTGTGTTAGCTTTTATTGGTAGAGAGATTGAATTTCAGAGCCATGAGATCATGTTGCAGCTGTACAAAACTCTGGTGCGGCCGTACTTGGAGTATTGTGTACAGTTCTGGTTGTCACATTACAAGAAAGATGTGGAAGCATTGGAAAGGGTGCAGAAGAGATTTACCAGGATGTTGCCTGGTATGGTGGGAAGGTCTTATGAGGAAAGGCTGAGGCACTTGAGGTTGTTTTCATTAGAGAGAAGAAGGTTAAGAGGTGACCTAATTGAGGCATACAAGATGATCAGAGTATTAGATAGGATGGACAGTGAGAGTCTTTTTCCTCAGATGGCGATGGTTAACACGAGGGGACATAGCTTTAAATTAAGGGGTGGTAGTTATAGGACAGATGTCAGAGGTAGGTTCTTTACTCAGAGGGTAGTAAGGGCGTGGAATGCCCTGCCTGCAGCAGTTGTGGAATTGCCAACTTTAAGGGCATTCAAATGGTCAGTGGATAGGCATATGGATAGTATTGGAATAGTTTAGGTTAGAGGGTCATTAGATTGGTTCCACTGGTCGGCGCAAACATCGAGGGCCAAAGGGCCTGTACTGCGCTGTAATGTTCTATGTTCTATGTTCTACGGAGTGAGATGAGATAGAGAGGAGAAGGCTAGTGTGGAACATAAACTTCAGCATGGACTAATTGGATCGAATGGCTTATTTCTCTGGTTTCAATTCACTGGGATTCTATGTTTAATATTGACTCAGTTCATTGCCTCGTGGTTTATTTGAATTTGTTCAAGTTGTACCTGACAATTTGACCTTCTGGCAATATCACAAAACAAGGAAGATGAGTCCTGCAGGGGAACAAACCTTTCAGTCCTCGGGCTCTGGAGCTGTTAATGAGATGATGTATGTTTGAGCATTTAATGAGCATTGACACTGGCATTTTCATGCAATGTTAACCCTTGCAAAAGGTCGGTGCCGCTTCTAATTACTTACGTGCCTGCGGTGACATTAAGCAAATGGACAGATCCTTCTGAAGTAATTTTGGCATTATATTGTAATATTGATGTCCCTTCCCTTGTAATATAATTATCTTAGAGCATTTGGAGATCGGGCAAGTCCTGACAGAATTTGATTATCAAAGTTGATGGTTAGTTATATTGGAAATTGTGGATTATTGAATGAATAAATATGTCAGAATAATTATTTGCTGATATGATTTGTTGGAGTTCTGAGGCAATTCTTGAATTCCAGATGGATTGTGTATGAGGTACAGGGTGGATTGTGTAACAAACAGAATAATGAACAGTATGGAGTGTGGTTGATTTGATTTGATTTGATTTATTATTGTCGCATTTATTAACATACAGTGAAAAGTATTGTTTCTGGCACGCTATACAGGCAAAGCATACCGTTCATAGAGAAGGAAAGGAGAGAGTGCCGAATGTGGTCTTACAGTCATAGTCGGGGTGTAGAGAAGGATGAACTTACTGCGAGGCAGGTCCATTCAAAAGTCTAATGGCAGCAGGGAAGAAGCTATTCTTGAGTTGGTTGACCTCAGACTTTTGTATTGGGTTTTGCAGCAGGAATCCTCCCTGCTCTACGATGAGGCCTTTCAGCCAGACCAGTTGCCCAGGAGGTTTTCTGAGGGCCAGCCTCATTTTGTTTTGTTCATGAGAAGTGGGCGTCACTGGCTGGGCCAACATTGATTACCCATCTCTAATTACCTATCAGAAGATGGCAGTGAGTCTTGGATTCTTGAATCACTGCATTCCACATAGTGTAGGGACACCCACAGTGCTGTTACAGAGGGAGTTCTTAGGATTTAGATCGACACAATGAAGGAATGACGATATATTTCTATGTCAGGATGGTGAGTGGCTTGGTGGGGAACATCCACATGGTGGTGTCCCCATGTATTTGCTGCTCTTGTCCTTCTAGGTGGCAGAGGTTATGAGTTTGGGAGATGCTGTCTATGTAGGTTTGGTGACTTGCTGCAGTGCATCATGTAGATGGTCCACGCTGCTGCTATTTGCTTCAATGGTGGAAGGAGCGAATGTTTGTTGCAGTGGGAAATGTAAGCTGGATGGTGTCAAACATCTTGAACATTGTTGGTGCTATACTCAACCAGGCTAGTGGAGAGTTTTCCATCACACTCCTGACTTGTGCCTTATAGATGTTGGACAGGTTTTGGGGGGGGGGTTCAGGACGTGCATTCCTCACCACAGATTTGCCAGCCTTTGACCTGCTCTAGTAGCCAAAGTATTTATATGGCTAGTCCAGTTCCTTTTCTGGTCAATGATAACCTTCAGGATGTTGATAGTGGGGGGGTTCAGTAATGCCATTGAATGTCAAGGGGAGATGGTTAGATCCTCTCTTGTTGGAGATGGTTATTGTCTGGCCCTTGTGTGGCATGAATGTTACTTGCCACTTATCCAAGCCTGAATATTGCCACATTTGGACGTGAACTGCTTCACTATCCGAAGAGTCACAAACGGTACTGAACATTGTGCAGTCATCTGTGAACATTCCCAATTATACCTCTTTGATGATGGGAAGGTCATTGATGAAGCAGCTAAAGATGGTTGGGCCTAGGACACTACCCTGAGGAACTCCTGTAATGATAGCCTGGGACTGAAATGATTAACTTCCAACAACCACAACTATCTTCCTTTGCACTATCTATGACTCCAATCAGTGAAGAGTTTTCTCCTTGATTCCAATTAACCTCAGTTTCACTAGGGTTCTTTAGTGCCAAACTCAAATGCTGTCCTAATTTCAAGGGTGTTCATTCTAACCTCACAGGTTCAATTCTTTTCTCCATGTCTGGACCAAAGCTGTAAATGATGCCAGGAGCTGGGTGGCACTGGCAAAACCCAAACTGCACTTTTTTGCTGAGCAAATGCCACTTGATAGCAGTGTCAACAACACTCACTCACCCAAAGACTCACTCACTCAGACTCACCCAGAGATTCAGTCATTCCCTCACTCACGCTGTCTCAGTCAATCACTCAGACTCACTCTCCCTCACTCAGTCTCACTCAATCACTTAGACTCACTCACTCCCTCACTTAGACTCACTCACTCCCTCACACTCACTCACTCACTCAGACTCACTCACTCACTCAGACTCACTCAGACTCACTCAATCACTCAGGCTCACTCAATCCCTCACCCAGACTCATTCGATCACCCAGACTCATTCACTCATTCACACAGATTCACTCACACACCCAGACTTGCCCATTCCCTACCCAGGCTTGCCAGGCTTACATCTTACCAAGAAGGTCTTCAGGAGGCTGTGGGAAGGGATGTATTTCCTTGCTCTGCACTTTCTGGGACTCCAGCTGTAGGCAGCTGTGGGGAAGGTGGGAGTGTAGCCAAACACAGAGAGACTGCATGCTTTGAAAACATTCTTCCTCCAATCAGAGTGTTCCTTTCTCTGAAGTTGCTGCTGATAGCTTTACTCGCAAACAAAGGTGAGGGACCGCCTGTGATTTTTGTCGAGTTCTTCACAGAGTCTTTAACTGAACTTACCGATTGTTTGAACACTAACTCTGCAGGCTTGGTACAAAGGTTGGGAGGCTGGGCTATGGGTCATGGGTTGCACAAGTTAAGACTATCAAGTGAACAGATGGCTCTTCCTACCCTATGGAGTTGCGATGCTGATAGCTCTTGCTTAGCAAGGATGTCCTTTCAGTGCTGAATCTAACCTGTTACCGTATTTTTCCACCAACAGTCCCGCCAGACCAACCACGCTTGACTGTGTCCAAAACAACCTCAAATTCTATCATTCTTTCTTGGATACCTGGAGACAATGGTGGGAGCTCAATTCGAGGTAAGAAAGTCCATAAGGTATGCTACAGATTGATGGCAAACACAACTTGCCTCTACCCTGGAGTTTATTCCATTAACACAATGTTACAACCACAATCCCAATTAAACTCTTAGCCAGGAGCCCCCTTCCTTGAACATAGGGAAAAAGTATAAGAATAAATTTATTTATCAGTCACAAGTTGGCTTACATTAACACAGCAATGAAGTTATTGTAAAAAAATCTCCTAGTTCTGGAATCTATCATTAAGGAGTTATAGCGAGACATTTGAAAAATCTCAACACAGTCAA
Organism: Carcharhinus amblyrhynchos; assembly: GCF_965287045.1. Classification (NCBI taxonomy): domain Eukaryota; kingdom Metazoa; phylum Chordata; class Chondrichthyes; order Carcharhiniformes; family Carcharhinidae; genus Carcharhinus; species Carcharhinus amblyrhynchos. The sequence goes on from NC_137338.1 coordinate 13,014,744, forward strand.
ACATTGTACAAGGGAAATTTTGTCTGATTAATTCTTTAAGGAAGTGTTAAGCAATGTGCATAAAGGAGAACCTGTGGATGTGCTGTACTTAGATTTCTAGAAGGCATTTGGAACGTTTCAACATCAATAAGAGGTAATGGTGTAGGGAATAATGTATTAGCTTGCATAGATAGAGTATTGGCTAGCTAACAGGAAACAGAGTGGCAGTGAGTAATAATGCCACAGGGATCAGTGCTGGAGCCTCAACTATTTACAATCACTGTGTGAAGATGCCGGTGTTGGACTGGGGTGGGCACAGTAAGTAGTCTCACCACACCAGGTTAAAGTCCAACAGTGCTACCAAATAAACCTTGTTGAAAGACTACTTACTGTGCCTATTTAGAATTGATAATATTGGAAAATGGGACCAAACGTATGGTTGCTAAATTTGCTGATGACACAATTTTAGTTGGAAAGTAGGTTGTGAAGAGGACTGAAGGCGTCAGCGCAGTTAAGTGAGGGAGCAAAAATCTGCATTATCTATACCACATGGTGTAGTAGAAATGAAAAACATAGATGCACTTAAGGGGAAGCTATCTAAACGCAGACTTTATTGATATGGTGGGCTATGAAGGAAGGGATGAAGACTAATGTGGAATATAAACACAGTCATGGATAAAATTGGATGAAAATGTCTTAGTACTGAAGATTCCCAGTAATTCTATGTCACTTGGCATTAACAGTTCACAATATTTTAGTATAAGAATTTATATTTAACAGAGCAGAATGATGGAAAATAGACAGCACGATGAAACAGTTGTTACACAGCACCAGGGACCTGGGTTCGATTCCTGTCTTGGGTCTCTGTCTGTGCGGAGTCTACACATTCTCCTCGTTATGACCTGTAGATTTCCTACAGGTGATCCCGTTTCCTCGCACAGCCCAAAAGATGCGCTGACTGGCCATGCTAAATTCTCCCTCAGTGTATCCGAACAGGCGCTGGAATGTGGCGTCTAGGGGATTTTCACAGTAAGCTTCGCTGCAGTGTTAATGTAAGCCTACTTGTGATACTCATGAATAAACTTTAAATAGACCTGTAAAACCAACGGTTGTATTTAAAGATACAGTAAGAAGCCTCCCAACACAGGGTTAAAGTCCAACAGGTTTATTTGGAATCACGAGCTTTCAGAGCGCTGCTCCTTCATCAGATGATGAAGATGGGGTTAATACTGCCTCCTAGTGGTGAGCAGTCCACAGTCAACCTGTGGGTGGCGGTCACGGTTCACAGCAAACTACCTAGGGCACAGGTTGGCAGCTCACAAACAGGTCATGGTAGGGGTGCCAGTCCTTGGCAGATTTTTGGGTTGACCATTGAGTAGAGGTTGGCTAGAGCTATCAGTGTAGCTGAAGTGACGCTGCGGTCTGGTCCACTGGGGCACCAGTGATGAGGAGAGACACTCTGAACGGGCGGAAGATTAATCAGCTCATCAGAATTATTGCTACGGCCTCCTGTGATCCTGTGTGCCTGTGGGCAACTTGATTATCTCTGAATGAATACATTTACAGTCATTGACGCGGAGCCCTCTTGTTACCAGACCCAATTTCTCAGCCAGATTTATCGAGTGGAACTCCATTATGTGCAGTGGGATGGGACCAGAAAAATAATCTGTCATGTTAAAGTTAGGACACCTAACAGCTAATTGCTGTATCATTGCAGAGGGACCAGGAAACATTTAGCCATTTTTCGCAACAGACGTTGGTTTCAAGTGATGGATCTATTAATAAATGCAATTACTTTTTCTATACTTGTCAGCAAACCTTTTGTTTTACTGATTTTGTGTGTGTGATGTCTCCTCCTTAAGGTTACATCCTGCAGTACTCGGAGGACAACAGCGAACAATGGGGCAGCTTTCCCATCAGCCCCAGCGAGCGCTCGTACCGCCTGGAGAACCTGAAATGTGGCACATGGTACAAGTTCACGTTGACGGCACAGAATGGAGTGGGACCTGGCCGCATCAGTGAAATCATCGAGGCCAAAACCCATGGGAAAGGTACTTGCTGTTATTTTCACTATAGAGTCATAGAGGCTTACTGCATGGAAACAGGCCCTTCGGCCCAACTTCTCCATGCCGCCCTTTTTTTTAAATCCCTAAGTTAATCCCAATTGCTTGCACTTGACCCATATCCCTCTATACCCATCGTACCCACGTAACTGTCTAAATGCTTTTTAAAGGACAAAATTGTACCCGCCTCCACTACTACTCCTGGCAGTTTGTTCCTGACACTCATCACCCTCTGTGTGAAAAAAATTGCCCCTCTGGACCCTTTTGTAACTCTCCCCTCTCATCCCAAAACTATGCCCTCTAGTTTTAAACTCTCCTACCTTTGGGAAAAGATATTGACTATCTATTTGGGAAAAGACAGTGTCTATGCCCCTCATTATTTTATAGACCTCTATAAGATCACCCCTCGCTTCCTACGCACCAGAGAAAAAAGTCCTAGTCTATTCAGCCTCTCCTTATAACTCAGTCCATCAAGTCCCGGTAGCATCCTAGTAAATCTTTTCTGCATTCTTTCAAGTTTAATAATGTCCTTTCAATGGGGAAGGAATAGACTCCAGTTTAACACTCAGCCTCAGCACTTGTTAAAATAGGGTGCCGCTCCTCCAATAGCCTAACAGCAAAATACACTCCGTACTCCTCCAATTCTGGCCTCTTGTATGTCCATGTCGTTTAAGGCCTCACCACTGGCAGCCACACCTTCAGTAGCCGAGACTCAAAGCTCTGGAATTCCCTCCTAAATCTGCATACATCTCTCTCCTCCTCTTAGATGTCCCTATGACCAAGCTGTTATTCAGCTGTCAATATCTCCACACGTGGCTCAGTGTCAAATTTTGTGTCAAGTGCTACTGTGAAGTGTCTCGGGATGTTCCTACAATATGAAAGGTGCTATGGGAATCCAGGCTTTTGTTGCCTCTGGGAGAGATGATTCAGGATTTCCTGCTCTCGACTCGTAAATAGATAGGACAGGCTCTGGCTTTGGAACTGTACAGAGCATTGGTTAGGCCACAGCTGGAGTCCTGTGTGCTGTCCTGGTGATCTCTCTGTGGGAAGGATGTGATAGCACTAGAGGGGGTAAAGAGGGGGATACACAGGATGTTGCCTGGGATGGAGCTATAAGGAGAGACTGGATAGGCTTGGATTGTTTTCTCTAGAGCAGAGAAGGCTGAGGGGAGAGATGATTGGGTGGCACAGTGCCAGGGACCCGGGTTCAAATCCGGTCTCGGATCATTGTCTGTGTGGAGTTTACATATTTCTCCCAGCGTCTGCATGGGTTTCCTCCGGGTGCTCCAGTTTCATCCCACAGTCCAAAGTTGTTGGGTTAGGTGGATTGGCCATGTTAAATTGCCGCTTATTGTCAGGGGGACTAACTAGGGTAAATACGGGAGTTGCAGGGATAGGGTCTGGGTGGGATTGCTGTCGGCGCAGGCTCGATGGGCCAATTGACCTCCTTCTGCATTATAGAGATTCTATGATTGAGTTGTATAAGATTATGTGAGGTATGGTCAGAGTGAGTAAGGAGCAGCTATTCCCCTTGGTTGAGGGGCCAATCATGAGGAGGCACAGTTTTAGAGTAAGGGAGAGGAGATTTGGGGGGGATTTGAGAAATGTTTTTCAGGAGGGATTTCATTGAAACTTACAGAATACTGAAAGGCCTGGATAGAGTGGAAGTGGGAAGATGTTTCCATTAGTAGGCGAGCTAGGATCTGAGGACACAGCCTCAGAGTAAAGGGATGACCCTTTAGAATTGAGGAAAAATTTCTTCAGCCAGTGGGTGATGAATCTGTGGAAGTCATTGTCACAGAAGGCTGTGGAGGCCAGGTTATTGAGTATGTTTAAGACAGAGATGGATAGCCTCTTGATTGGTAAGGAGATCAAAAGTTACAGGGAAAAGGCAGGAGAATGGGCTTTGAGAAATTTACCAGCCATGATCTAATGGTGGAGCGGATGCAATGGGCTGAATGGCCTAATTTTGCTCCTATATCTTGTGGTCTACTCAGAGGGTGATGGGAATCCACTGGCTGGGAAGGTTGCAAACCTTACAACCTTTAAAAAGTATTTGGATGAACACTTGGGTTTACATAGCATTTAGGGATATGGGACAAGTGCAGGAAAATGGGATGAACGCACCTTTAGTGTGTTTGTTGTCAGTGTTGACTCGTTGGGTCAAAGGACAATTTCTGCACTGTATGACTCTATGGCTGATACCCTATAATATCAATTAAGCTGTTGAGACTCATCTAGACTGGCACATGAAGGGCAGCAGCTTGGATAGGGAATCTGAGGACACCTAACATTCATGGACTTGTAGCCCGGCTCAAGGCTGTGTCATGAGGATGGGAAGGGATTGAAAGCAGAGCCAAGTTATACAGTCTGACCGAGTACAGATGTGACACTGGATTATATCACATCTCACTCACTAGCTGGAGGGTCTGTGGAGATTAATCCTAAAAAGGCCGGCAGCGAGCAAGGAAATCAGTTACTATGTTCAATCTTAACTTCATTTTGACTGCACCATTTCACCTCCCAGCTGCACTCGAGTTGCCATGGTTACTAAAATGTACAGGTTGTACGGATCAAAAGACTTTGCAAGAAATCATAATGCGAATGATTCCCCAGAAAAGTGATTTTAACCGTATCCGTGCTGAAACAAGGGAAAGGTTTGTTCCAACCCTACCGTGTTACCCTGGTTTGACCCCTGCAAGCGAATGGTGCTACAAGTTACAGAGTACACCATAGCACTTAATCAAGGCTTTAATATCAATGTAGCTTTTTTTTCTCTTCCATCCTGGGAGCTTTGTTTTGGTTTGAGATTATTGTTTGATGGTTCTGTGACTAAATGCAGGAGACAATGACCCGTGAGTGATCAGGAAACCCCAGGCTATCCTCAGCCTGTGCTTTTAGCAGAGTTCAACTGTACAGGGAGAGATGGGAGTAATGCCATTGGATTAACAATTGAGAAGCCCAGGAATGCTGTGGGGACGTGGGTTCGAATCCCACCACATCAGGTGGTGGAATTTTCAATGCAATTCATAAATTTGGAATATGAAACTAATCTCAGTAACGGTGACCATGAAACCATCATTAGTTGTTGAAAAAACCCATGTGGTTTACTTATGGGAACTTAGGGAAGGAAATCTACCATCCGTACCTGGTCTGGCCAATATGTGACTCCAGGTCCACAGCAATGTCCTCTGAAATAGCCTAGCAAGCCACACATGTTCAAGGCCAGTTAGGAATGGCCATCAAATGCTGATCTTTCCAGCAAAACCCCACATCCCATGAAAGAATAAAGAAAAAAAAGGCGCCTAGTCTGCCAAAAGCAAAATTGCTCAAAGGTCTTAATGGTAATTGTTGCATTCTCTTTTTTAGCACAAACATACCAGTCACACAATGAGGATTGGTAGAACAACAATGTGGGTTCTTTATTTGAAGATAAGGGCAACTAGAAGACCCTTATCATTCATGGGACATGGGCGTTGTTGGCTGGCCAGCATTTATTGCCCATCCCTAGTTGTCTGAAGGCATTTGAAAGTCAACCACATTGCTGTGGCTCTGGAGTCACGGGTAGGCCAGATCAGGTAAGGGCAGCAGATTTCCTTCCCTAAAAGGACATTACTGAACCAGATGGGTTTTTTTTCCGACAATTGACAATGGTTTTATGTCATCATTAGATTCTTAATTCCAGTTTTTTTTTATTGAATTCAAATTTCACCCCCCTGCTGTGGTGGGATTTGAATCTGGGTCTCCAGAACATTAGCAGAGTTTCTGGATTAATAGCCAAGCAATATTATTGCACATCTGTTCACCTGGGACATCACATTGGCTGGGATTTATCGCTGCCAATCGTGACGGGCAGTGACAGGAGAAGAACATCTCGCGAGAGCAGCCAAACTGCGTTTCACATCGATATAACATTTCTCACCTTCCTTCCATCAGTGACAGGACACATTTCCAGGTCAGGAACACCACTTGAGTTAATTAGCATATCATTATCATAAGAACATAAGAACATAAGAAATAGGAGCAGGAGTAGGCCATCTGGCCCTTCGAGCCTGCCCCGCCATTCAATAAGATCATGGCTGATCTGTCGCTGCTCAGTTCCACATTCCCGCCCTCTCCCCATAACCCTTAATCCCCTCGCTTATCAAAAACCCATCAACCCGCGTCTTAAAAATATTTAGCGAGGTAGCCTCCACCACTTCAACGGGCAGAGAATTCCAGAGATTCACCACCCTTTGAGTGAAGAAGTTCCTCCTCAACTCCGTTCTAAACTGCCCCTCCTTTATCTTGAGGCTGTGCCCCCTAGTCCTACTGTCCTTTCTGAGCGGGAAGAGTCTCTCCACCTCTATCCTATCCATCCCATTCATCATCTTATACGTCTCAATGAGATCTCCCCTCATTCTTCTAAACTCTAACGAGTACAAGCCTAGTTTATTCAGCCTCTCCTCATAGTTCAACCCCCTCAACTCCGGTATCAGCCTAGTAAACCTCCTCTGCACTCCCTCCAAGGCCAAAATATCCTTGCGTAAGTACGGCGCCCAAAACTGCACACAGTACTCCAGCTGCAGCCTCACCAGTGCCCTATATAGCCGCAGCAAGACCTCCCTACTTTTATATTCAATCCCCCTCGCTATGAAGGCCAGCATCCCATTCGCTATTCGCTATCCCATTCATTATTGGAGACTTTAAAATGGAACACCAGTATAAATGGGAAAATAAGAATACTAGTCTGAATTGCTCTTGTATATTTTAAAATGGAACGCAAGTAAAATGAGGAAATAAGAATATTGTTCCAAACTCTTCTTTTCCTTCTGGGAATCCATACCAGCTTCCGGCAAGAACAACTCACCCAGTCCAACTCATAAGAACATAAGAAATAGGAGCAGGAGTAGGCCATCTAGCCCCTCGAGCCTGCCCCGCCATTCAATAAGATCATGGCTGATCTGAAGTGGATCAGTTCCACTTTCCCGCCTGCTCCCCATAACCCTTAATTCCCTTGTCTATCAGAAATCTATCTACCCGTGACTTAAATATATTTAGCGAGGCAGCCTCCACCACTTCAATGGGCAGAGAATTCCAGAGATTCACCATCCTTTGAGTGAAGAAGTTCCTCCTCAACTCTGATCTAAACTGCCCCCCACCCCCTTATTTTGAGGCTGTGCCCTCTAGTTCTGCTATCCTTTCTAAACGGGAAGAATCTCTCTACCTCTACCCTATCCAGCCCCTTCATTACCTTGTACGTCTCTATAAGATCCCCCCTCAGCCTCCTAAACTCTAACGAGTACAGACCCAACCTTAATCTGTAACCCTGCAATTCCTTCTCTTTGGATAATTATGTTATGACTTCCCTTTTGGAAGTTTCAATTGAAGCTATTCCCACCATGCTTTCCAGATCCTAATCACATGCTGTGTGACAAAGATTTTCCTCATGTCATCATTGGTTCTTTTGCCCTTCACTTTAAATTGGTGACCTGTAGCTCCTGACCAATAGGAATTTGTCCCTCTCCACTTACCCTGTCTCGGTCCTGTTATGTCATCGCCTTCTGGACAAACACAAATGAAGATGTAGAAGGTAGATATAATGGATGTTTTCTTCTTGATACTGCTGCTCCATGTCTTACTCATTAAGCAGCCTTACGATCAGGGCTGCTGCATCACATAACATTACATCACTTCCTGTGATGACATGACTATTTACATAATCATATATTTAAATACTAGCAAGCATGCTATCACAATAGGCTTCTCATGATTTTGGATACCACTATCAAATCTTTGGTGAGTACATACTCAGTGAAGTAGGGTGGATATGAAATCTGGGCGACACAATGGTTAGCACTGATGCCTCACGGTGCCAGAAACCTGGATTCAATTCCAGTTTCGTGTGACTGTCTGTTTAGAGTTTGCACGTTCTCCCTACATGGGTTGCCTCTGGGTGCTCCGGTTTCTTCCCACAGTCCAAAGATGTACGGATGAGGTTGAAAGGCCACGTTAAACTGTCTTTAGTGTCGGGGTCTAGCAGGGTAAGTACATGGGGTTACGGTGATAGGGCCTGGGTGGGATTGTGGTCAATGCAGGCGTGATGGGCCAAATGGCCTCCTTCTGCACTGTAGGGACTCCATGATTCTATGAAGCTGCCCTATTGGTTCACCTGGAGGGCCACCTTGCAGCTCAATGGTGAAGTGGTGAAGGACATTTTTGAACCTGTTACAAAGGAGGCTGATGAAGAATGCAAGATATCTTCTGTAAGGTTGGCAGTGGGAAGCAGCACCCCCAGTCTCCCCCGTGCCCCGCTTCCTGGACCGTCAGCAAAGATTCCAGCCTCCGTTGGGAATGAGGGGCTGAGATATAGTCCAAGTGGAGGATTATCAATCCTGCTGGATTGCTCTGGGTTTTCCAGGAATTAAAGGCTAATCTCCAGGACACTGCGGAGAGCAAACCAGAATATTTCACACTGGGGAAACGAAAGCATGCCGCTTGACTGACAGTCAAGATTCATCCAATCAGAAAATGATTTCCTAACTGGCTGCTCACTTTCTGATTGGTGAGCGAAGGCAGGGCAAGGCAATGATGGACAGGTTGTGTATCCAATGGCGAGCAGGCAGGCCAACGTTTGTAGGGCAGGAGGTCCTGTCAAAAAAGCCCCAGGAATGGAACCAATCAATGTTGGCAATGGCACCTACAGTGAAGCTAACCAAATGAATGGACTGTCCCTTGTACACACCAATTCTTCCAGAAACCCCGAAAGGCAGAAATGTACATTTTCAGTCTTTTCAATGTCCCTTGAATTTAATTCAAAGAACCTACGGCACTCACTGAATATGGTGGTGACTTGCCCTCTGATTGTAGTCACCTTTCCCCTCATCCCCACCCCACCCCACCCCACCCCTGCCTTTATAGGCAGACAGCATGCTTATCTTTATCAGCCGGGGCATTCGTATAAAAGTTAAGTTAAGCAAAACTTTGGCTGGGCCGCATTTGGAATATGGCAGGCAATTCTAGTCACCATGGCCACCAGAAAAATGTGCTTGCTTTGGAGAGGGTGCAAAAAAGTTTTTACCAGGATGTTGCCTGGTCTGGAGGGTTTTAGGTACGAGGATAAGTTGAAGAAACTCAGATTGTTTCCACTGGAAAGACAGAGGCGACCTGATAGAAGTCTGCAAAATTATGAGAGGCCTAGACAGGCCGGATAGTCAGAGGGGCACATTTTCCCGTTCTGTCCACCACGGGAATCAGAGAGGGCAAAAGTTGGACCATTGGAAAGGTCCATTGACCTCGGGTGGGATTTTACGGTTTTGGGGTGAGGCAGCTGGAAAATCCCGCCCAGAAGCTTTTTCCCAGGGAGGGAGAGTCGACTACAAGAGGATGCAGGTTTGAGGTGAGAGAGGGTAAGTTTAGGAGAGACATGTGGGGAAAGGTTTTCACACAGAGGGTGACGGGTGCCTCGAACACACTGCCAGTGGAGGTGTGGAAGCAGGCACATTCGCAACGTTCAAGGTGTGTCTTCATAGACGCAGGTGAGCAGAGGGATAGAAACCGCATATCGGTGCAGGCTTGATTGGCCAAAAGGCCTGTTCCTGTGCTGTATATCTTTTTGTTCGTTGTTCCTAGGGGAGGCGATGGCCTAGTGGTATTATCGCTAAGACTATTAATCCAGAAACTCAGCGAGCACTCTCGGGTTCGAATCCCACCATTCCAGGTGGTGGAATTTAAATTCAATAAAAAATAACTGGAATTAAGAATGATGACCATGAAACCATTGTTGGAAAAACCCATCTGGTTCACTAATGTCCTTTAGGAAAGGAAATCTGCTGTCCTTACCCGGTCTGGCCTACATGTGACTCCAGAGCCAAAGCAATGTGGTTGATTCTCCCACTGACCTCCGAACGGGGCAACTGGAGATGGGCAATAAATGCTGGCCAGCTGGCAATGCCCATGTCCCACGAATGAATAAAAAAAAGAAACCTGGAAGATTACCTGCTGCAGCCTGTTAGTGCTGTGATCTAACAATTATATCTCCTGCTGTTTTCTCTGACCTTGGAGAGAAGCCATCGTGTGGCAGGCAGGATTGTGGCTGGGAAAAATTCCCTTCCAACAGTCTCAAGAATCTGCCTATTTACAGTAATGAGATCTCAAAGAATAAGTAGCTCCACATGAATAGTGCATTGCTCAATGCATCACATGTATCCTTATAAAGCAGCGTGTCTTATTAATTTACTGCCAGTATTTTTGCTGCGATGATAAACATTGTGTTTTGAGATGCCATCAACTTTCAGAAATAAATCACGACAATGGTTTGTTTTGCTGAGGTCTCAACATCCGAGCATTCCCCAGAGTGTTGTAAACTCGTAATGTTATTAGAATCAGAGTCAGGATCAAGATAATGACTTCCACTGTGGTCATTTGAGAATTTTGATTTTTTTTTATATCTAAAAAACTGTTTGAGTAAAAGTGGCCATGATGCTGTCAGATTGCCCTATAAATCCAACTTTAACATCATAGAATCCCTACAATACACAAAAGGCCATTTGGCCCATCGAGTCTACACTGACTGTCTGACAGACCATTTACCCAGCCTTTCTCCCCCGCCTTACCCCCATAACTGCTCACATTTACCATGGCTAATCCATCCAACCTACAATCCATGGGGCAATTTAGCACGGCCAATCCACCTAACCTGCATGTCTTTGGACTGTGGGAGGCAACCGGAGGAAACCCACACAGATACGGGGAGAATGTGTAGTCTCTGCATAGTGACCCCGAGGCCAGAATCAAACCCAGGTCTCTGGCGCTGTGAGACAGCAGTGCTAACCACTGTGCCACCGTGGATGGATGTTACTTTTGTCTTATGTCACGGTTGACATAAGACATAAGGACTAGAGGGCACAGCCTCAAGATAAGGGGGGGGCAGTTTAGAATGGAGTTGAGGAGGAACTTCTTCACTCAAAGGGTGGTGAATCTCTGGAATTCTCTGCCCGTTGAAGTGGTGGAGGCTACCTCACTAAATATATTTAAGACACGGGTAGATAGGTTTTTAGTAGGCAAGGTAATTAAGGGTTATTGGCAGAAAGCGGGAAAGTGGAACTGAGCCACTTCAGATCAGCCATGACCTTGTTGAATGGCGGGGCAGGCTCGAAGGGCTAGATGGCCTACTCCTGCTCCTATTTCTTATGTTCTTATGTTCTTGATACTTTAGTGCCTGCCAGCATGGCCTGCTTTCTAGAGATGGGCAAAAACACCAACCCTGCAGGGTTACCAACTGTGATTAAAAGTATTCCTGGAGATTTCTTCACATGACCCATCCCCGCACTCTTACCATTGGCTGACCAACGCATCGATCCTTGTGACAGCCATCCTACACCAATTAGAAAGCAAAAGGACTCATGACCCAAATGGACAATGTTTGACTGTCAGCCCAACTGCCTTTCTTATCCGATATACAATATTTTTATATTAATGTTCAAGACAGTAACAAAACCAATCTTGTTTTAATGCCTCAATGATTTTTCTCTGGGGTTGCACGCAACAGTGCCCCGCGATTGATTTTGAATTCCTGGAAACTGACTCAGGCCAATCCTGGAGGATTGGCAACTCAGCAATTCCAAGAATGAACCTAATCAAAATGTTGGAGTCCTGAACTGTCCCAATGAAGTGATAAACTGCAGAACTCGACAAGTTTGGAGGTGGTGCAGTGGTTTCTTGTCTGTGCAGCTCCAATAACTATTCATGAGAGTTGACCTTCAAAAGGTTGTCCTCAGGCTGTCTTTGAACTGAGATATAAAGAGATGAAAAGCATCGGCTTCAAGTTTGGTTGATTCCACAGGAGCCCTTAGAAGAGGCAATGCTTGATCAGTGAAGTGGAAATTGAAAACCTGTGGGTCTATCTGAAAGGAAAGATTCACTCTAATTACTGATGAACCTTTTATTGAATAATTGGCCATTTGTAATATGTTATATAGAATCACAATGTCCCTACAGCGCAGTGCCGTCAATCTGCACCGACCACAGTCCCACCTCGGCCTTATCACCATAACCCCATGCCTTCCCCTAGCTAGTCCTCCTGATACTTCTGGACAATTTACCATGGCCAATCCGCCTAACGTGCACATCTTTGGACTGTGGGAGGAAACTGGAGCACCCTGAGGGATCCCACGCAGACACAGGGAGAACGTGCAAACTCTGCACAGACAATGGGCCAAGTTAGGAATTGAACCCAGGTCCCTGGCGCTGTGAGGCAGCAGTGTTAACCATTGTGCCACCAAGCGCCCAGGCCCATATGACAGATTAGTAGCGTATGAACCCTCCGCTACCCAACTGTATACGAACCAACATGATGCAGGAAGGCTGGGCTCTCAGTAACAGAGGGTTCCTATCAGTGGAATCTTACTGAAATTCTTCAGCGTGTCAGGCTCAGACAGCAAACGGTCATTAAGCTCTCTAGCTTTACAGGTTCTAGATTTGGATTTTGAGTCTCTGACTGAAAAAGAAATGTGTGGACACTGCTTATGCCATCGCTCTGGGCGAGATGGAGACTCTTGGAGCAGTCAAGACCAATTGCACCGAGATCAGGGGCCGTCTTTATAAGGGTGGCCCACTCTGAGCACAAAAAGAATACCCATCCCTAACCCCGCATCACAAAGGTATCAGTGGTTCTCCGCATACTCAACAAGCATCACTGCTCATCCCCCACTCCCCCCTCCCCACCGGTCCCAGTCATTGTCAGCTTCCCCATCCCCCTCGGGACTCACACTCCCAACCCCCCCACCCAACCCCATGGGGATCACATGAGGGCCCACCCCTCTTTGCACAGCCCGGGCATGCCCCTCTCTCCCAGGGGCTATACTTGGACATTCCCCTCGAATGAATCTCATTTTCGAAACCCTGTTGTAAACCTCACCAACTGTGACGTCACATCGCCGAGGTTTCAGGTTTCAGTGAGGGGAGGGGGTTCATATGATGGAGGGGGCAACTGGATAACTATATTAAACTTTATTGAAATCTATTGCAGTGAGATTCTCTCACATTGTGGACATGAACCTTACAATGGCGAGGGGAGCGGAGGAAATCGGCTAATGCAATCTCACCGGAGAGATTTGCGTTTCCTGATTCCATATTTCGCCCCCGTGCCAAAAATTCCCGCATTTTGTAATTGCGTTCCTCCAATTCACCCCCTTCGTATCCGCACGCACACTAAGGATTTGTGATTTGGAATGTCGAACTTGCTCTCAAAGGGAAGGGCAATTGTTACAATAAGAAATGGCTGGAAAGAATCTGCTAATAATTTGGAGATATTTCCTCCCCCTCCCCTTGCAGAGCCGCAGTTCGCCAAGGAACAGGACCTGTTCACCAGCATCAACACCACCAGGATCAGGCTTAATCTCATTGGTTGGATTGACGGTGGCTGCCCAATTACCATGTTCACTCTGGAGTACCGGCCCTTTGGGACCACGGTCTGGACCACAGCGCAGCGGACAACCCTGTCCAAGTCCTACATCCTGTACGACCTGCAGGAAGCCACCTGGTACGAGCTGCAGATGAAGGTGTGCAACAGCGCAGGCTGCGCGGAGAAACAGACGGAATTCGCAACACTCAACAATGATGGGAGTAAGTACCCAAAGACAACTTTGAAAAATTCACTGTTGGATCGAGGGAGGGAGTTTTGAATGTTATTCTGAGCAGAAATAAGAATGGACTGTCCCAGATAGGCGTGGTTAAAAATTCGCACACGTTCGGACAATGCGGAGATGGGATTTAGAGGACAAACTGTGCTTTTGTGTCCTTTCGGCCTATTCCTCCGCTGCGTACCCCCAACTCACAATGAAATGTTGAACATTAGTTATTCCCCTCCGAGGCACAAATAATCCCTCCTGGAAGGGTTACATATATTTTAATTATGAAAAGAAAATGGATCAGTCCAACCTCCAGGGAGTTTCATCGCCTTCACTCGGAATCTAACCCCAGACTCCTTGCATTAATTTGCAAATTGTAGTTGCTTTGCAACACCCACTCATCCAGTTTAGCAATTTGATAATGAGCTTGCATTCCAAGTCCCCAATGAGCAAAGAACAAAGAAAATTATAGCACAGGAACAGGCCCTTAAGTCCTACAAGCCTGCACCAACCGTGCTGCCTGACTGAACTAAAACCTCCTACTCTTCCAGGGACCATTTCCCTCTATTCCCATCCTATTCATGTATTTGTCAAGATGCCCCTTAAAAGTCACTATCGTATCTGCATCCACTACCTCTCCTGGCAGCGAATTCCAGGTACCCACCACCCTCTGTGTCAAAAAAAATTTGCCTTGTATGTGTCCTTTAAACATTGCCCTTCACACCTTAAAGCTATGCCCCTGAGTAATTGAATCTTCCACCCTGGGAAAAAGACTATCCACTCTGTCCTTGCCCCTCACAATCTTGTTGATTTCTATCAGGTTGCACCTCAACCTCCTTCATTCCAGTGAGAGCAAACTGAGTTTCTCCAATCTCTCCTTAGAGCTAATGCCCTCCATACCAGGCAACATCCTGGTAAACCTTTTCTGTACCTTCTCCAAAGCCTCCACATCCTTCTGCTAGTGTGGTGACCAGAATTGAACACTAAATTTCAAGTGCAGCCTAACTAAGGTTCTATAAAGCTGCAACATGAGGAATTGATTATCAGAGGGATCCTCAGGACAAAGCAGTCTGCTTAATTGGCACCCCATCTACAAATATTCAATCCCCCCAACACAACCACAGACAGTAGCAGACTTGTGTATCATCTATAAGATACACTGCAGGAACTCACCGAGACTCCTTAGGCAGCAACTTCCAAACCTACGTCCACTAGCATCTGGAAGGACAAGGGTGGCAGACACATGGGAATGCTCTTCAAACCACTCACAACCTGACTTGGAATATATCACCGTTCCTTCACTATCGTTGGATCAAAATCATGGAATTCACTTTTTAACAGCATTGTGGGTGTACCTACACCACACGGACTGCAGTCATTCACTCGCCCTTTCTAAAGGGCAATTAGGGATGGGCAATATAGCTGGCCTAGCCAGTGAAGGCCACATCTCAAGAATGATTTTTTTTAAAAATTAGATGTTGCAGAGCATGCATTTTGCTGAGATGTTAAAGAAACTTGTGCATATTCTCTGTGCAAGTTTCCAGTGTGCCACATGCTAGCCAGAATGAACACAAAAGGCACAGAGTAGCTTCAAACCTCTGCAGCCAACAATACCGAGCTTGGGTTCCAAGTTTGCGTGCCCCAGACTTTGAACCATCTCAAGTATTTGTTGCACCAACACTGGGAGACAGACAATGTTCTGACAAGCTCCAGCCTCACCTTTCAGTTCACATTGGCTGCATTTCTTTTCGAGAGGCAACTTATGAGGGATGGTTTCCAGCCAACAACTTGCTGTGCCGCCGTTTTCTATTCATCGCATGCAATTCATTATATGAAGACTGCTTTCTGTCTTGACTCTGGACAAGGAGAAACAACAGAGGCAAGACCTCTCTCTGCTCAAAACTAAAAAAAAAACCTGGTTAACAGCCATGAAAAAATCAATTTGAACTGCAAACTGCAACAGTTCCATTACTAGATAGAGTGACAAAGCCATCAATAAGTAAAGCTATTGTTAAATAGGCCTGATCTTTAACACGGAAGCAGAAAAAAGACGATGGCACTACTACCTTCACAGTGCCAGGGACGTAGGTTCAATTCCAGCCTCGGATAACTGTCTGTGTGGAATTTGCACATACGTATTTGTCCTCTGGGTGCTCCGGTTTCCTCCCACAGTCCAAAGACGTGTGGATTAGGAGGACTGGCCATGCCAAATTGCCCCTTAGTGCCCCAAGACGTGGTTAGGGGGATTACTGGGGTAAATGTATGGGGTTAAGGGATAGGATGAATGGTTCACCTGGGTGAGATTCTTAAAGAGTTGGTGGAGACTCAGTGGGCCGAATGGCCTCCTACTGCACTGTCGGGATTCTATGATTGTCGGAGGGTATTGGAAGGCATGATGCAACCTGTGTAGGCATGACCACCTCAACTTCATTTTGCTGCCTCTACTGCATATTCCTTATCCAACAAATTCTATCAAACGCAGTTTTCAAATGTATCAGTGGGACTCAGTGATTTGGAGGGTTCAAGGCCCCACACAAGATAGCAGTGGAGATGAGAGCTCTGAGACAACACTCAATGAGATATTTCCTTCCAATGGGCAGGTAATGTGACTCCATCCGTCCACTCTCCAATTGCACCGCATGGGTTTTCTTGGGAAGGAGTTGTGAGTCAGGCGAAAAACTGCTCACGTAATAAAGGGATGTGGTGATGGAAATAACCTAGAAGATGAGCTGCTGGGTGTAAAACTGCTGGACAGAATGTGACTTGCCTCTTGTGTTTTTAGACATGAAAGAGAAATATTTATTATAATATCTAAACTGTTTTGGATTCCAGCCAATGCACTCTCTTGCAAAAGTGCTCTCTCTGATTTGAGAAGGATCATTTTTATTACCATGAGAAGCCTTGGCAGTGGCACTAATGTTGACACGGATTCTTCACTCCATGGGACCTGAAATCTGTTCCTCTTGGCACTGCATAAACATTTGATTTGAATGTGTCACCACTGTCACAGAAGTGCAGTAACCTCAAAAACGTGTCAGCACTCAGGGAGTGAGAAGAGACTAACCAGATCGACATGTAAACCTCAGTGCAGTGAGTGCACCCTTGTACCTTCTTCAATTCTTTTCCTGAAAGGAGGTCCGACGCACAACACCAGATCTCCATCTCATGTAAGGCAAGAAGACAAGTCTGAAATCTGGACTCCACCCCTCTCATACAATCAGAAGGGGAATCGAACCCAGTGCTGTTGGCATCAACTTGATCCACACTCATCATCCAGTGAATGGAGATTTTTTTTTAAACCATTTTCGCTCCAGAAAGGAATTTCATCCCATCTTCTTACACCCCTGAGAATGGAGAATCCAGGCACCCACCACCCTCTATGTGGGAAATCCTACCCCACACATCTCCCCTAAACTTAACCCCTCTCACCATGAACCCATACCCTCTTGTAGTTGATCCTCCCACCCTGGGGAAAAGCCTCTGACTATCCACCCTATCACAATTTTTTAGACCTCAAGTCACCCCCCCAGTCTCTGTCTTGCTGGGGTACTCAAACCTCTGCTAATGCATCATTCTTCACAACAGCCGCTTTACTCCTTGATTTCAGGCAACAGGTGAGGTACTCGGCCTACCCTGGTTCAAAAAAAGTCAGGGCCTGGCACAAATTTAGTTCCGAGCTGATAGAATCTGTAAAATGGTTCAGGGCCAGCAGGGGCCCAGCTGAATGATGTTTTGTGTGTTACTTTAGCACAAAGAACAATGCAGCAGAGGAACAGTCCATCTGGCCTACCAAGCCTGCACCAATTCCGAGTACTTACTTAGACTCATTACTTATTCCCCATACGTGGTTTCTATCCCTCTGCTCACTTCCCTTCATGTTTGATTTTGATTTGATTTATTATTGTCACATGTATTAGTATACAGTAAAAAGTATAGTTTCTTGCGTGCTATGCAGACGAAGCATACCATACATAGAGAAGGAAAGGAGAGAGTGCAGAATACAGTGTTACAGTCATGGCTAGGGTGTAGACAAAGATCAACTTTGTGAGGTAAGTCCATTCAAAAGTCTGCTGGCAGCAGGGAAGAAGCTCTTTATGAGTCGGTTGGTACGTGACCTCAGACTTTGTATCTTTTCCCCGACAAAAGAAGGTGGAAAAGAGAATGTCCAGGTGCTCAGTTATCCTGGCTACTTTTCCGAGGCAGCAGGAAGTGTAGACAGTGTCAATGAGTGGGAGACTGGTTTGAGTGCTGGAGTGGCCTTCATTCATGTTGCTTTGTAGTTGTCTTTCAAGATAGGCCTTGAATTTTGTTGACATGTTTGCTTCCACCACCTCCACTGGCAGTGTGTTAAAGGCACCCACCAGCTTCTGTGTGAAAACCTGCCTTGCACATGTCCCCTAAACTTTTCCCCTCTCACCTTGAACCTTTTATAGTTGATCCTTCCACCCTGGGAAAAAGCTTCTGACTATCCACCTATCTATGCCTTTTGTAATTTTGTAGACCTCTATCAGGTCACCCCGAGCCTCTGTCTTTACAGTGAGAACAATCCGAGTTTAAACTGTTCGAACATCTCCCACCCATTGGCTGGAATTTTATATCCCATACCCATGGGAGCAGACTGTGCGTGCTTAAGATGCTGTGGGATGGTGTGGAGAACCTGTGCCCATCACCTACCAACTTCTAGTGGTATTTTACCAGTTGTGGGGTAGGTGTCAAACACCAAACCCGCTTAGGGCCAATTGAGGCCCTTAAATGGCCAACTAATGCATACTTAAGGGCCACCCCCTTTTGTTACTGGTATTATGACTGTGGGAGCCTTGCAATGTGCCAAGGCTGCCAATGTGGATGTGGGTTGGATGGTCCTCGAATTCAGGCCTCCTGCACCCAACAGAGAGGATACATCCTCCCATCCCCCATTCCCTCAGCAGTAACTGCTGCCCCAGCTTGAACATGGCCCCTGCAAACCCCCTCACCCACACACACTCCTGCTCCGCCAGAGCCTATCTGCCTGACTGGCCTTGGCAAGGCTGCCCTGCTTACCGTTCAGTCCAGCCTACTCCATGGGCCTGAGTCAGGGACTGACTGCAGTTCCAGCAGTGGCCACCACTTCCGCTGGCGCTGTTGGGACTGCAGATCTACCTCCGATTGGGGACAGAAGTCACAACCTCAGTTAGTGAGCTGCCAAATGCCTGTAAAACCCAGCCATGGCTTCTTGGGCTGATAAAGGTGAGCACTTTTCAGTGTGATCCTACCTGTAATGCCGTTATCAGAACAGTATGGGGTACCCTAGCTATGGCCTTCTATGCAGTCCTGTCAAAGCCTCCCTGCCTGCAAGTGCTATGCCCCAGTATCTCATATGAATACCAAAGTAGAACGTAGAACACTACAGCACAGACAGGTCCCTCAGCCCACAAGTTGCGCCGATCACTTCTATACCTACTAAGCCATAGACCTATCTATAATTATAACATAATTATAATATAATTATAATTATAACAGGCTGGATGGCCTACTCCTGCTCCTATTTCTTATGTTCTTATATAACCCCCAATCCCATTAGATCCCATATACTCATCCAGAAGTCTTATAGAAGTAGGGAGGTCATTCTTCAGTTGTACAAGACGGAAGTGTACAGAAGAGGCAACACAGTGGCACAGTGGTTAGCACTACTGCCTCAGCGCCAGGGACCTGAGTTCAATTCCTGGCTTGGGTCACTATCTGTGTGGAGTTTGCACATTCTCCCCGTGTCTGTGTGGGTTTCCTCCAGGTGCTCCAGTTTTCTCCCACACTCCAACGACGTGCAGGTTAGATGCATTGGCCATACTAAATTCTCCCTCAGTGTACCCAAACAAGTGCTGGATTGTAATAACTAGGTGATTTTCACTGTAACTTTATTGCAGTGTCAATGTAAGCCTACTTGTGACTAATAAATAAACTCTAATTTTAACTTTTAAATGACACTACAATTGAAGTTCTGTGTATAGTATTTAAGGAAAGATGTAAGTGCGTTGGAAGCAGTTCAGAGAAGGGTTACCAGGTTAATAAATGACATGGATAGGTTGTCTTATGAGGAAAAGATGGATAGACTGGGCTACATCCACTAGAGTTCAGAAGAGTAAGAGGTGACTAAGTTGAAACAAAGAAGATTTTGAGGAGATTTGACAGGTGGGTATGGAGAGGATGTTTTCTTTGTTCGTAGAATTTAGAACTAGGGGTCACTGTTTAAAAATAAAAACGGAGATGAGATTATTTCTTTTCATTCTGAGAAGCACAAGCTTTTGAAATTCTCTTCTTGAAAAGGAAGTGGAAGCAGAGTCTTTGGACACTTTTCAGGCAGGAGTAGAAAGATTCTTGGTAAGCAAGGGTTTTTTAAAATTAATTTATGGGATGTGGGCATTGCTGGCTAGGGCAATAGTTACTGTCAATCCTTAGTTGCCCTTCAGAAGGTGCTGATGAGCTGCCTTTTTGAACTGCTGCAGTTCCTGAAGTGTAGGTATACCCACAGTGCTGTTAGGGAGGAAATTCCAGGATTTTAACCCAGTGACAGTGAAGGAACAACAATATATTTTCAGGTCAGGATAGTGAGTGACTGGGAAGGGAACCTCCAGGTGACGGTGTCCCTCTAGATGGTAATGGTCATGGGTTGGTAAGGTGCTGCCTAAGGAACTTTAGTGAGTTCTTGCAGTTGATACACATGATCGCCAGTGTTTGTCGGTGGTGGAGGGATTGAATGTTTTGTGTGAAGTTTTCTGATAGAAAATTATGAGAGGCATAGATAGGGTTGATGTCAGAACTTTTTTTCCTAGAGTTGAAATGTCTAACACTAGGGGGAATGCACTTAAAATGAGAGGGGAAAAGTTCAAGGGAGATGTAAGGGGCAAGATTTTCACACAGGGAATGGTAGGTGTCTGGAGCGCACTGTCAGGGGTATTGGTGGAGGCAGATACGATAGTGGCATTTTAGATAAGCACACAAATAAACAAGGCATAGAGGGATATGGACCAAGGGCAGGCAGAAGAGAAGGGATTAATTTAATTTGGTGTCACATTCAGCGCAACATCTTGTGTCGAAGGGCCTGTTCCTGTGCTATACTTTTCTATGTTCTATAAAGTAGCTAATCAAATTACATCAGGTCTTGTGTTTATGCAGTCCATTTTCACCAAGATTGGAGAAGTGTAAAAGATAAGAACATAAACATAAGAACATAAGAAATAGGAGCAGGAGTAGGCCATCTAGCCCTTCGAGCCTGCCCCGCCATTCAATAAGATCATGGCTGATCTGTCGTGGCTCAGTTCCACTTTCCCGCCCTCTCCCCATAACCCTTAATCCCCTCTCTTATCAAAAACCCATCAACCCGCGTCTTAAAAATATTTAGCGAGGCAGCCTCCACCACTTCAACGGGCAGAGAATTCCAGAGATTCACCACCCTTTGAGTGAAGAAGTTCCTCCTCAACTCCGTTCTAAACCGCCCCCCCTTTATCTTGAGGCTGTGCCCCCTAGTCCTACTGTCTTTTTTGAGCGGGAAGAGTCTCTCCACCTCTATCCTATCCATCCCATTCATCATCTTATACGTCTCAATGAGATCTCCCCTCATTCTTCTAAACTCTAACGAGTACAAGCCCAGTTTATTCAGCCTCTCCTCATAGCTCAACCCCCTCAACTCCGGTATCACCCTAGTAAACCTCCTCTGCACTCCCTCCAAGGCCAAAATATCTTTGCGCAGGTGCGGCACCCAAAACTGCGCACAGTACTCCAGCTGCGGCCTCACCAATGCCCTATACAGCTGCAGCAAGACCTCCCTACTTTTATATTCAATCCCCCTCGCTATGAAGGCCAGCATCCCATTTGCCTTCCTGACCACCTGCTGCACCTGCAAGCTGGGTTTTTGCGACTCATGCACAAGGACCCCGAGGTCCCTCTGCACCGTCGCCTGCTGCAGTTTTTCGCCACGTAAGTAATAGTCCTTCCTACCATTCTTCCTACCAAAGTGGACCACCTCACACTTGCCAACATTAAATTCCATTTGCCATTTTCTGGCCCATTCGCCCAGCCTATCTAGATCCTTCTGCAGACTCTCCACACCCTGCGCGCAATTTGCCATTCCCCCAATCTTAGTGTCATCAGCAAATTTCGACACCCTACACTCGGTTCCCTCCTCCAGATCATCTATATAAATGGTAAAAAGCTGAGGCCCCAGCGCCGACCCCTGGGGCACTCCACTAGTCACCATCCGCCAATCCGAATAGCACCCGTTGACCCCCACTCTCTGCCTCCTATTTGACAACCAATCCTCTATCCACGCTAACACCCTACCCCCAACTCCATGTCCCTCGACCTTCTGCAATAACCTCTTGTGAGGTACTTTGTCAAACGCCTTCTGAAAATCAAGAAAGACCACATCCACCGGCTCTCCTCTATCCACCGCCCTAGACACATCCTCATAGAACTCCAGTAAATTTGTCAGACACGACGTCCCTTTAATGAAACCGTGCTGCGTCTGCTCTATCAAGCAATTCCCTTCAAGATGCCTCGCAATTTCCTCCTTAATGACAGATTCTAACATTTTACCTACCACAGACGTTAAACTAACCGGCCTATAATTCCCCGCCTTTTGCCTGGCACCCTTCTTAAACAACGGCGTAACATTAGCCGTTTTCCAATCATCCGGCACTTCCCCGGAATCCAGCGACGTCTGGAAAATAACCACCAGAGCATCCACTATCACCTCCGCCATTTCTTTCAGAACCCTCGGATGCATTCCATCCGGTCCTGGGGACTTGTCCACAATCAGCCCCCTCCAGTCTGTCGAGCACCGCCTCTCTAATAACAGTAATGTCATTAAGACCCTCCAGTCCTACCACCTTTCCATTGCTAACACCTGGCAAATTATTCACGTCCTCCTCCGTGAAGACAGAAACAACAAAGTTATTCAATACCTTAGCCATATCCCCATCCCCTACCACTAGGTCCCCTTTCTCATCCTCTAAAGGACCAATATTCACCCTAGCCAGCCTCTTCCTTTTTATATATTTATAAAAACTCTTGCTATCCTTTTTTATATTAAGCGCTAGCCCAGCTTCATAGTTTCTCCTACCCTTCCTTATCAACTTCTTTGTCAATCTTTGTTGACATTTAAACCTCTCCCAATCCTCTTCTCGCCCACTACTCTTAGCTACTCTAAATTCCTCCGCTTTTAATTTAACACTTTCCTTCACCTCCTTCGTTATCCACGGCTTATTACCTCTCTTCCTACTATCCTTTTTGACCATCGGAATAAATTTCCGCTGAGCACCAAGAAAGATCTCCTTAAAGATCCTCCACTGCTCCTCAACAGACCCTCCCTCCAACGCACTCCCCCAGTCCACATTCGCCAATTCTTCTCTCATCCTACCGTACTCCCCTCTATTCAAACAGAGGACGCGTGTCCGGGAACCCACTTTCTCCTCCTCCATCTGCACCAGAATGCCTGATTTGGGTTACGATGAGGTTTTGTTGTTCCATTCCGAGTCATGAGACCGTATACTCAGCTACAGGACAGTGCAAGTCAATCTCCATTAAAGTTAGATGCTTGCAGGAATGATTAATATCACTGAATTTGAGACGGTACCACCATCAGGTGATGATCACCATGTAATATCAAGCATGAAATACCCTGTGTAAATTGTAAGGCAATAACAAACACTAGGTAAATTATAGGTCTTTGGCGTATCTTTGATATATTACATGCTGCATTTATTAAAATGCAAGTGTCAAATGCAATGGATCTGCAGGGACACTCTTCCTTCTTTAAGATCAACATCATGCGCAAGAAAGAAAGGATTTAAACTCATCTTTTCAAGTCCTTTCAGCAGCAAGATTCCTCTAATCTGTACTCAGAACTTAAATACTGTTAATTAGCTTGTGTTACTATGGCGACTAGAAATGAAACTAAACCATCTTAAATGCCAACACATTTACAACGTTCCTTAAGTATTGAACATGAGTCTTTCCACTTGAGGGAATGGTTTAATTTAGTCTCTAAATGATTAAAGCCCATTCATCTTAGGTTATTACATTATTTGAGACATCCTCATCCACATTGGAGATCTGTCTTCATTTCCAAGAATGCTTTAAAATATTAAGCAGCATGGAAGGCAAACTTTGATTTCTTTTTTAAAGTGTTAAAAAGATCAGTGCTTTATCACCACAAATTTTCATAACTCTGATCTCTGTCATCTAAAAATTGCAGGAAAGCTGAATCCTTTAAGTTCATTGAGTTATAATTATGTTTTGTCTGGTAATTCAAAACGACAAGTCACCTCTTACATTAACTTCAATGTTGTTCAACTTTATCATCACTCATTTCACATTAGCATCCATTTAATATAATGATCTTTGGGGAGGGGAGGTTGTAGGTTTTAAGTTTAAAGTTTATTTTATCTGTGTCACAAGTAGGCTGGCATTAACACTGCAATGAAGTTACCACGAAAAGCCTCTAGTCAACACGCTCCAGCACCTGTTTGGGTACGCTGAGGGAGAATTTAGCACAGCCAATGCATCTAACCAGCATCCAGAGGAAACCCATGCAGACATGGGGGAAAACATGCAAATTCCACACAGACATTGACACAAGCTGGGAATCGAACCTGGGTTCCTGGCACTGTGAGGAAGCAGTGCTAACCACTGTGCCACCATGCCATCCTTTAAAGTTCACTGTACAAATGTTCATGCTGGTGAGAGAAATGAGACAAATGTTTACAACACTGTTACAATCAGTAAGAGCATAATTACTTTAACATTGCAAGAAGGGATTTTACTCTACTGAGGAGAATAGGGAAAATTCTCTTTATCCAACTGTCTAGCAATGCTGAAATGCTGTATTATTGTACGTTGGATGTGATGTTTAACCCAAAGACTGATCTACCTATACAAGCCAACAAAACCCTGTGGAAAAATAGAGCAGGATGGATAAATCCTCCAGCCCCGAATCCATACTGGGATCACGGCTGAAGGTTGGAAAAAACAAGAGAACGTACTGGAGCCCTACTTTTGATCAAGAATACTTTCAAACTTGGAACTCCTGGAGTCATGGGATTGGTGAAAATTCCCCCTTAGACTTCTCCCAAGTGTCCTTGTCATTCCACCCATAATCATACAACTAAGAAAGGAACAAATTAATTATATCTTTTTACTGAATATAGACCACTGTTAATATAGAATTTATCTTAAGAACATAAGAACATAAGAAATAGGAGCAGGAGTAGGCCATCTAGCCCTTCGAGCCTGCCCCGCCATTCAATAAGATCATGGCTGATCTGTTGTGGCTCAGTTCCACTTTCCCGCCCTCTCCCCATAACCCTTAATCCCCTCTCTTATCAAAAACCCATCAACCCGCTTCTTAAAAATATTTAGCAAGGCAGCCTCCACCACTTCAACGGGCAGAGAATTCCAGAGATTCACCACCCTTTGAGTGAAGAAGTTCCTCCTCAACTCCGTTCTAAACCGCCTCCCCTTTATCTTGAGGCTGTGCCCCCTAGTCCTACTGTCTTTTTTGAGCAGGAAGAGTCTCTCCACCTCTATCCTATCCATCCCATTCATCATCTTATACGTCTCAATGAGATCTCCCCTCATTCTTCTAAACTCTAGCGAGTACAAGCCTAGTTTATTCAGCCTCTCCTCATAGCTCAACCCCCTCAACTCCGGTATCTTGCTTACGTTACGGTCATAGGAACATAACACAGGAGTAAATGTAGTCACTAAATTTCAATCACGGTTTGTCTGTATCTTAACTCTCATCTACTCACCTTGGTTCCAAACCCCTTACCTCCTGCCTTACCTCACTAAATTTTATCCTGTTGAGTCTTGAAATTTTCAGTGGACCCATCCTGAACATAACCTGAACATAAGTGAGAGAGATTTCCACTCATTAAGATATGCTTCCTCACATCACCTCTGAGTGACCGAGTTTTAATATTAAGGTATTACCCCACCTTGTTCATAGAATCATAGAAACGTTACAGTGTAGAAAGAGGCTATCTGGCCCATCGAGTCTGTACCGACCACAATCCCACCCAGGTCCTACCCCCATATCCCACATATTTTACCCGCTAATCCCGCTAACCTACACATCACAGGACACAAAGGGACAATTTTAGCTTGGCCAACCAATCTAACCCACACATCTTTGAAAAAACCCACACAGACATGAGGAGAATGTGCAAACTCCACACAGACAGTGACCCGAACCAGGAATCGAACCCAGGTCCCTGGAGCTGTGAAGCAGCAGTGCTAACCACTATGTTGCTGTGTTAACAGGGTGATGAGATGGTCTGCACTATCCCCAACTTCCCCACCCCGTTGTTTATTTTATATTTATTCATCAGTGTCACAAGTAGCTTACATTAACACTACAATGAAGTTACTATGAAAATCCCCTAGTCGCCACACTCCGGCGCCTGTTCAGATATACTGAGGGAGAATTTAGCACGGCCAATGTGCTTAACCAGCATGTCTTTTGGACTGTGGGAGGAAACCAGAGCACCTGGAGGAAACCCACGCAGGCACAGGGAGAACATGCAGACTCCGTACAGACAGTGACCCAAGCTGGGAATCAAACCCGGCTCCCTGGTGCTGTGAGGCAGCAGTGCTAACCACTGTTCCACTGCGCCGCCCCATTTCATTCATACTTCATTGTGTAATATGCTTCGAATGTTAACAGGGTGATGAGATGCTGAGCAAGCGGAATTATTTATGACCGGAATTTGCTCTTTGTTTTAATAAAACTCAATCTTATAATAGCACCGCAGTGAATAAATAATGTTGTGTCTTTAACTACACAGGCACGATCCCGCCACTGATTAAATCAGTGATCCAGACCGAGGAGGGAATAGCAACCAACGAAGAGCTGAAGATGCTGGTCACCATCTCCTGCATTCTGCTGGCTGCCTTGCTCCTGTTTGCTCTGCTTCTGGTCGTACGCAGGCGAAGGCGGGAGCAGCGCCTGAAAAGACTGAGGGGTTAGAAACATTTTAAAAGGCTCACGGAATAGAACAAATAAGAACAAAGAAAATTACAGCACGGGAACAGGCCCTTCGGCCCTCCAAGCCTGCGCCGACCATGCAGCCCCACTGAACTAACACCCATCCGGGGACCACATCCCTCGATTCCCATTCCATTCACGTATTTGTCAAGACACCCCTTAAAAGTCATTTGGGTTGAACGAACAAATCCACACTCCGCGCCCCCCACCACCCCCCACCCCCCAAACCCCATCCCCAACCCAAAATATAAAGATGTCACCAGCTTTGACTTCTTTTTGTCTGATTAGGATAGTTAGGTTGTTTTTTCTATTGCCAAGTTGAGCTGTCATGCAGTATAACAAGGTCACCTTTGTACCAGAGAAAGGTTATTATTTTAGCACTTCCAGACAGGCACACTAATGAGTATCTCTTTTTTTTTCCCAGATGCCAAAAGTCTGGCCGAGATGCTGATGAGGTAATGCTGTGTGATTTTTTTCAGTACTGGCCGCGTGTCATGTCAAAGGTGGCTCCTGTTCTGCCTGAGTTTTTTTTTTAGCCAATGTTTACAAATGAATCAAAGCCACCGGGGGCACTTTCAAAGTCGTGACTGAGTAGGTGTAAAGACAGTGGAATAATCACTGTAGCATGGGCGAGAAGGAAGTTTTTGTTTAATTCTTACACGGGATTTGATTGTCACTAGCTAGGTCTGCAGTAGTTACCCTTGAGAAGGTGATGGTGAACCATCTTTCTGAACCGCTGCAGTCCATGTGGTGTAGGTACCCCCACAGTGCTGTTAGGAAGGGAGTTCCAGGATTTTGACCCAGCGACTGTGCAGCAGCAATGGAAATATATTTCCAAGTCAGGATGGTGAGTGTCTTGGAGTGGAACTTCCAGGTGGTGGTGTTCCCATGAGTCTGTTCCCTTTGTCCTTATAGATGGCAGTGGTCATGGGTTTGGAAGGTGCTGTCCAAGGAGGCTTGGTGAGTTCCTTACACAGTACACTTCTTTAAAATTCACTTCTAGGACACGGGCGTCACTGGCTGGCCAGCATTTATTGCCCATCCCTGGTTGCCCTTGGAGGGCAGTTGAGAGTCAACCACATTGCTGTGGCTCTGGGGTCACATGACGGGGTAAGGACAGCAAATTTCCTTCCCTAACGTGAACCTGATGGGTTTTTTCTGACAATTGACAATGGTTTCACAGTCGTCAGTATTCTAGATATTTTCCATCTGCCATGGCGGGATTCGAACCTGGGTCCCCAGAGCATTAGCTGAGTTTTTGGATTAATCGTCCAGCGATAATACCACTAGTCCATAGCCCTCCCCATTACCATCATTGAGGCCTCTAGCAACTATGGTTTGCCCCTCTGACGGTAGAGGTTACATATTTGGAAGGTACAAATCAGAGTGGATGAATTCAATGTCAAATCAGGTCCAGGAAGAAATAAAGGGAAAGAAAGAATGGTTAATGTAGAGGACTAAAGGGACACAAGAAAGGTTCAAAAAAGTAAGTACCCAACAGCAATTAAATGCTGAAGAAATGAAACCCCGCACAGTGCCAAGTTCAACGTTAAGAAAACGATCTTGAGTAATATCATTAAAAGAATCTCTGAGGTTTAATTAAATATACACAAATCTTCAATGGCTCCTGGTGTCACTTCAAACCAGCTCTGTGGTGAGTTTTGTGTGCACCATACTTTGTGCCTGATGCTACTTGCTGCGTTTTGATGGTAGAAAGGCCAGTGAGAAGCTATTATTGAGAATCTAATAACCTTGTCGTGTATTCAGGACAGTAATCTTTAGGTTTCTGTGTTTATTCACACATTTTCTTGCCCGGGCCCAAGGCTCCTGTGGAGGTTGTGCACAGATAACAGCTAATGCTTAAGCTCCATTGTTTCTTTGACAGCTAGCTTAGTGAATGTTAAAATATCTTGGAAGCTATTGCCTTGTTCAGTTTCAAAGATTATTATGTCCTGTGTCCAGGTATGTTTTGGATACATTGTTAAAGATGAGGTAATGTTGTACTGTTTGTAGATAATGTAAACTAAACCATTCCTTTAATATGAAGGGACAGTCATGAATTAGAATCCTCCATCTTCTACATATAGCAAACCGCTTCCAAATGAAAGACTGTTATTGATGTAAGTCATCCATTTGAATGGTTTGCATTGCACTGCCAAGCTTCACTTGGTTTTCTTTGTCTACTCTGTTTCATGCTTTATCCTATTGCAGTGGAATGGTGTACCTGTGTTCTCTGAGACGTAGTGTCAGGTTTTGACAAAGTAGACCACACTCCACAGGTCTTAGAAAATGGCAAGCAGGACCTTGATACTGAAGTCTGTCCCCCATTTCCAACAGATCAGCTCTTTGTTGCTGGGAGTTGGGAGCAGGGCATGACTCACTCACACAGCAAACACAAACTCAACACATTTGCCCTCACTGCTGAATTCAAACTTGGCTGTTCCAACAGCCTCAACCCACAATGTGGGAGTCACAAATTCATGGAGTAAGCATTCTTGGAGGGCAGTGGATCAGGTCCGTATAGTTCTCAAGTTTTCCATTTTTTAAAATTCCCTGTGTTTTAAAAGTTTTAAATAAACAGGGTTCAGGTGACACTGTGAGATGTAAAACAAAAAAAAACCTTCTGCTGAATTGCTTTGTCTGACAGACCAATTGGCATCAATTAGGAAAAAAAAAGTAGCATCATGCAGTTTCAATAGAGCTCTTTGTTGACATTATTGTGGCTGTTATTATGTCATTATGAATGTTCAGCTAATTTTCAAAAGCTACAATTATCTCAGCAGGGGGTTCTGAATTCAGTGTTTGATTGCCATTTTAAAGTGGCTACTAAAGATTATCTTTCATTGATGTAGGGTCTGAATAGAAGTTTGTTTTGATAAGAGATCATGTGAAAGCTTTAAACGAGTTTTATGAAAAGGAGATTTCTTGTTATCAAGTTTGTAGGTATGATACTTGTATAGGATTGTTATAAGTTTTTTTCATCTCCTCATGGCTCCTGAAATCTGGTAAAAAGTCTGACAACACCAGGTTTTAGTCCAACCTATTTATTTGATAATATACTCGCAAGCTTTCGGGTTAGCCCCTTCGTCAGGTGAATGGAGAGTTCTGGCCTCAGACAGAGCATATAAAGCACAGACAGTTTAGAGATTACTGATTAGAATGCGAATCCTTACACCTAACCTGCTGTTCAAGACCTGAAGTGGCTGATAATGTGAGTGGAAGGAGCACTGATCACAGTTTAAAGTGCTCCTTCCACTCACATTATCAGCCACTTCAGGTCTTGAACAGCAGGTTAGGTGTAAGGATTCGCATTCTAATCAGTAATCTCTAAACTGTCTGTGCTTTATATGCTCTGTCTGAGGCCAGAACTCTCCATTCACCTGACGAAGGGGCTAACCCGAAAGCTTGCGAGTATATTATCAAATAAATAGGTTGGACTAAAACCTGGTGTTGTCAGACTTTTTACTGTGTTTACACCAGTCCAACGCCGGCATACCCACATCCTGAAATCTGTCCATGAAAGATGCTGGACAATTGATTGTGGAGATGACATGGGGGACACATGGGACCATGGGGGGAGGGGGAGAACTGAGTTGGCATGGAGATGGCACAGGGAGGTATATGGAGCCATCAAGGGTAAGGTACATGGAGGTAGTTTGGAGGTGTGATGGGCCATAACAGGTGAATGGGGAGTGAGGGACGGGTATTTTTGAAGGGCCCAATATCTTCTGAAACAACTCAGACCAAGTCTCAGAGAACAAAGGCGGGCCTTCTAAGTTCACCTCAGAACCTGCGCGGTCTGATGGCCTCCTACACTCTGTTTTTAAGGTCAGCATGCTTGATTTGATCCTACCCCCAAACGATCAGGGCAAAAGTTGCATGGAGGAGGTAAGGTGGTTCTGACAAGCTGGGACGTTCACCTACTTGAGGGACCCACCGTAGTAGTGAGCTTGAGTTCAAATCCACTTCATAGCTAGCGTGCTGTGTATAATTCCTAGTTTCCTTATCTGAGGATGGATATACATTCCTTAAAGACCATAAGCCATAAGAGCTCATGTGGCCATTCGACCCATCAAGTATGCTCTGACATTCATTGAGATCATGACTGTTATGATATGATGATCCTCAACTCCGCTTTCCTGCTTATTGCCTTGATTTCCTTACTGCTAAAAATTTGTCAGCCTTGAACATATTTAACAACCCAGACTCTGCAGCCTTCTGCGGTGAAGAATTCCACAGATTAGTTACCATCTGAGGGAAAAAGATTCCTCCCGTCTCTGTTTTAAATCGGTGACATTTTACTCTGAGATTAGGCTAGATTATTTTTTTTAAAATGCATCATAATAGGGAGTCCTAGTGGTATTATTGCTAGACTATTAATTCAGAAACTCAGCTACTGTTCTGGGGATCCGGGTTCGAATCCCATCAGGGCAGTTGGCGGAATTTGAATTCAATAAAAAAAAATCTGGAATTAAGACTCTACTGATGACCATGAAACCATTGTTGATTGTTGGAAAAACCCAACTGATTCACTTATATCCTTTTGGGAAGGAAATCTTTACCTGGTCTGGCCTACATGCGACTCCAGAGCTACAGCAATGTGGCTAATGCTCAGCTGCCCTCCAAGGGCAACTAGCAATAAATGCTGACCATCAGCTAAGCCCATTTCCCATGGATTAATGAAAAAAAATGTTCTTGGGTGCTGAACTCTCCCACAAGGGGAAACAACCCCTCAGAATTTACCCTGTCAAGCATCCTGAAAATCCTATATGCCTCAACAAGGTTGCACCTCCAACTAAAGGGCACAGGAGGTTCACTATGGTGATTCCTGGAATGAGAGAGCTGTCCTATAAAGAGGGATGAGTAGAATGGGCAATATGGTCTAGAGAGTAGAATAATGTGAAATGATCTCATTGAAAATGTGACATTCTTAAATTTGATTTGATTTATTATTGTCACATGTATTCGTATACAGTGAAAAGTATTGTTTCTTGCGCGCTATACAGACAAAGCATACCGTTCATAGAGAAGGAAATGAGAGAGTACAGAATGTAGTGTTACAGTCAGAGCTAGGATATAGAGAAAGATCAAATTAGTGTGAGGAAGGTCCATTCAAAAGCCTGATGGCAGCAGGGGAGAAGCTGTTCTTGAGTCAATTGGTGCGTGACCTCAGACTTTTGTATCTTTTTCCAACAGAAGAAGATGGAGAGAGAATGTCCGGGGAGCATGGGGTCCTTGATTATGCTGGAAAGGATTTGAAAGGGTTTGTCCCAAATGGAGAGTCAAGAACTAGGAGTCATTGTGTCAGGATAAGAGAAGTGTTCGGGGTTGGTGTAGACATTCAGCTGTGATCTTGAATGGCAGAGCAGGTTTGAGTGGCAATGTGTGGTCCACTTCATTTCTTCTATCCTTGTGTTTTTACTGAGTGAAGACCGAAACGTTGCCACCATTCACGCTGGCGGGATTTTCCCATCCTGCTGCAGATCAGGCTGGCTGCCAAATGCTCTGATCTCGCTGCAGCGGGGGCATGGTATGAATGGCCGGTAAGATTGCGCCCAATGTCTTTTCTTACTCTCTGACCTGTAAATGAGTTCAGGAGATAACACCCAGCCTCCATTGGACACAATTCCATACCACAAACCCACCTATTGTTTCACACCATTCAACACAAAGGTAGCTTGGATGTCAGAGGGCTGTTTAGCTTCAAAGAAAGTTTGTATAATCAAGCAATAATAAAATTATTACCGGCAGACACCAGAACTCTTCTGAAGGCACAGATATTAAATAACATGTGTTCTTTTTTCTGTCTCATTCAAGTAAAAACACGAGGACATCGGACACCCTGAATAAACAGCAGCAGACACTGAGAATGCACATCGATATCCCTCGCGCTCAGCTTCTAATAGAAGAGAGGGACACAATGGAAACAATCGGTATGCAATTCACCTTCCCAACACTCTACACTCATATATTATGCACTGGCGTAGATCCATCTTTCATCTGTTTTTTCAAAGAACAAAGAACAATCCAGCGCTAACAGGCCCTTCAGCCCACCAAGTTGGCGACAGTTTCTAATCCTTATTTATGATGTGGAGATGTCGGTGTTGGACTGGGGTGGGCACAGTGAGAATTCTCACAACGCCAGGTTAAAGTCCAACAGGTTTATTTGCTATCACAAGCTTTCGGAGCACTGTCCCTTCATCAGGTGATGAAGCAGAGCTGTCCGCAAGCTTGTGATTCCAAATGAACCTTTTGGTTTATTTATTGCCAATTCATTCCTTTTTTGACCACTAACCAGGAGATAGTAAGACCTTCCTCAACAGTTTGAGAAACAACAGCACACTCCCTCCTTAATTTTGTAAGATTTGGTGTAAATGCAGAGATTTGCCAGAATTATGCCAGGGATGAGGGACTGGTTATTGTGGAGAGACCAGAGGAGCAGAAGTTGTTCCTCTTAGTGCTGATGTAGAGATGCCAGCATTGGACCGGGGTAAACACAGTAAGAAGTCTCACAACGCCAGGTTAAAGTCCAACCAGTTTATTTGATAGTAAACACACAAGCTTGCTATGAGATTATGAGGAGGTGCCACAGTAATAAAGACCCTCGGTAGAGGACTTAAGGAGAGATTGTTTTCAGTGGCGGGTGGGTCATTAACCCAAAGCCATGGATTAAAGAGAACTGGAAAAGAAACAAAGAGAAGACGAGAATTTTTATTGTGTAACAATTTGTGAGCACCTGGAATTCACTTTCTGGAAGGATGGTGGGAGGAAATTTGTCAGGTCATTCACACCACAAAAGGAGGCCATTAAACTGTTGTTTGTAATATATATAAATGCTTTGGAGGAAAATGTAACTGGTTTGATTAGTAAGTTTGCAGATGACACAAAGGTTGGTGGATTTATGGATAACGATGAGGACCATCAGAGGATGCAACAGGATATAGATCAGTTGGAGACTTGGGTGGAGAGATGGCAGATGGAGTTTAATCGGGACAAATATGAGGTCATGCATTTTGGAAGGTCTAATGCAGATAAATATACAGTAAGCGGCAGAATGCTAAGAGTATTGATAGGCAGGGGGATTTGGGTGTACAGTTACACAGGTCATTGAAAGTGACAACATGGGTGGAGAAGGCCATCGAGAAGGTATACGGCATGCTTGCCTTCATTGACCAGGCACTGAGTTTAAAAATTGACATGTCATGTTGCAGCTTTATAGAACCTTAGTTAGGCCGTACTTGGAATATAATGTTCAATTCTGGTTGCTACGCTAGCAGAAGGATGTGGAGGCTTTGGAGAGGGTACAGAGAAGATTTCCCAGGGTGTTGCCTGGTACGGAGGGCAATTAGCTATGAGGAGAGATTGGAGAAATGTGGTTTGTTCTCACTGGAATGACGGAGACTGAGGGGCGACCTGATAGAAGTCCACAAGATTATAAGAGGCATGGACAAAGTGGATAGTGAGAAGCTTTCTCCCAGTGTGTGGCATCAGTTTAAGGTGCGAGGGGAAAGGTTTAAAGAAGATTTACAAAGACAAATTTTTTACACAAGAGGGTGGTGGGCGCCTAGAACTCATTGTTAGGAGAGGTAATGGAAGCAGATACAACAGTGAGTTTTTAGGGTCATCTGGACAAATTTGTGAATAGGATGGGAATTATGGGGTATGGTCCCTGGAAGAGTGGGGGGTTTTAATTCAGTCAGGTAGCAAGATCAGTGCAGGCTTGGTGGGCCGAAGGGCCTGT
Organism: Carcharhinus amblyrhynchos; assembly: GCF_965287045.1. Lineage (NCBI taxonomy): Eukaryota > Metazoa > Chordata > Chondrichthyes > Carcharhiniformes > Carcharhinidae > Carcharhinus > Carcharhinus amblyrhynchos. The sequence goes on from NC_137338.1 coordinate 13,049,154, forward strand.
TCCTGTGCTGTAATTTTCTCTGTTCTTTATTCTTTGTTCTGAAGCCATCAAGTCTTGGCCAGGTTCAGTTGTAACTTTCAAAAGGGAATTGGATACTTACTTGAAAAGGAAATATTTGTAGACTTATGGAGAAGAGAGATGGAAAGCTCTTCTAAAAACCTAGCACCAGTACAGTGGGCTGAACGGCCACCTCCTATGCTGTATGATTCTATGATCTGTGCTTATGCATTTGAGTGTGTAGATTTATATGGTTTCATGGACTACTTCCCAGTAGTTTGTTCAAATGTTCAGTCCTCATCAATGGTATTAGGGCAGCAGCATGGCACTGAGGTTAGCACTGCTGCCTCACAGCACCAGGGAACAAGTTCAATTCACAGCTTGGGCCACTGTCTGGGTGGAGTTTGTACATTCTCCCCATATCTCCATGGGTTTCCTCCGGGTGCTCCAGTTTCCTTCCACAGTCCAAAGATGCTAAATTGTAATTGAGCCGTATTATATTCTCCCTCAGTGTAGCCAAACAGGCGCCAGACTGTGGAGACTCAGAGATTTTCACAGTAACTTCATTGCAGTGTGACTGTAAGCCTGCTTGTGACACTAATAAATAAACTTAAACAATAAGCATCACCATGATAACATTTCATGGAGCATATTAAAACCATCTGTCTTCCCTCAATCCATACAAATGCATATATCCCCTCTGGCACCACCACTTAGTGCTCATAATGTATCAAAATTCTGATATTTCCTTGTCAACTGTTTCTATTATAAAATTCCTATGTCAACTTATATAATGGGAAGTGCTGATGTAATTGTGTCACTCTGTAATTACACTCAGCTACCAGTGGTGGCACTGTAGCATCACATACAGCTTCTCTGCTGATAGTGTGGAGAAGATCTCTCCGACTCGTTGTTTCAAAAGTCGCCATATGTTTTGGTATTTACCTGTAAATGATGATGTCAAATATATTTACATAATAACAGTGACCGAATATATGACTTTGAAATGACCACAGAATTGCATCAGTACACTGTGTTACAATTTCCTTTTACACGACTTTGCCTGCAGACCATAATTAACCACAAGTGTCCATGCGTAATGTCAGAGGACAGTATTTACTTATATACATGTATGTATGTAAAAGTACATATATAGAAATATTTCACTGTTTCTTGTCAGCAGCATGAAGAATGCTAAAACTATATTGAAATTTTGGGATAAGCACATGTTTTCAGGGGCAGTAATGATTAGAAAGAGAGTGGAATTATGGGCAGGATTTTCCCACCAAGCTTGCCCCGAGACAGGAAAATCCTACCCGAGGTCAGTGCGAGATCTTGTCCCGCTGCTACAATTCCCGTGGCGGGCGGGACGGGAGAATTCTACCCATCGTCTGCACCTTCCCAATCTGACAGCAAAGATTTATATGAATTACAGAACAGAAGGGTAGCAGTCAGCATATTGTGTCAGAGTTTGTACTTCCTCGGCCTTCAATCTGGAACTACGTACTGCAGTTTGCTTTTTCTCTTAGCCTCAGCTCTGAGTCAGAAGGTTGGGGTTTGAACCCCATTCCAAAGATGGAAGCACATAATCCAGGGTGACCCCGGAACTCTATTGTGGTCAGGTGAAGGATTAAACCAGGACTGCCAAGTGGACATAACAATTACAAATAAAAGCAAGAAAATTTTCTGTGGTTACCTAGCCAACAATCATCCTAACATCGTCAAAACAGATTACCCAGTTATTTAATCCATGGCTGTTTGTGAGAACTTGGGTTGCTGATTTGTCGCTCTTAATTCCCATGTTTCACTGGGAACTAAACTTTAAAAAGTATTTCACTGGCCTCAGTGGAATTCCTACAGTACAAAAAGAGACTACTCGGCCCATCGAGCCTACACCGACGACAATCCCTCCCAGGCCCTATCCCCGTAACTCCATGTATTTACCCTGCTAATCCCTTAACACTAAGGGGTAATTTACCATGGCCAATCCACCTAACCCAGCACAACATCGAGGGCCAAAGGGCCTGTACTGCGCTGTAATGTTCTAAGTTCATCTTTGGACTGGCTGAGGTTGCAGAAGGTGCATTTAAAATTGTGTCTTCTGGATGGAGCATTTCAGGAACTGAACTTACCAGAAACTCCCTGTGGAAGCAGTAATATATTTAAATATAAAAGTGTAGGCCATCTTTCATTTTAATTCTTATCACTTGGATAAAACACTATTGAAAGTCCGGTTTATATGCTTGTATACTGCTGCGTTACAGACGACCGATCCACTGTGCTGTTGACGGATTCCGACTTTGGAGAAGCTGTGAAACAGAAGTCGCTGACGGCCACACACACTGTCCATTACCATTCGGTCTCACAGGCCACTGGACCTCTGGTGGATGTTTCAGATGCCCGGCCAGGAACCAGTGAGTAGTTTTGTTTTAGCCGGAATGTAATTGAGGGCAATCCTAAATGAGAAAAGGTAGGCATGGTTATTACGATAGTGAATGGATTTGTTCCCTTCAATAGGCAAGCCTCTCTTTAAATTTGCTTGGCTTGATTGGAGGTGGGATCAATGCTTTCTTTATGGACTAGGCTGGTGTCCTGGGGGGCTTTTTAAGGATCTTCCAGTTAAGGCACTGACATTCTGTTGATGTTCCTTGGAAAACACCTTATGCAATAAAAAGGCCTTTTTCTAATGTTCAAGGTGAACTATTAAGTTCTCCCAAATAAAGCAGAACATGTTGGAGTCAAGATAATTGGCACTAATAAAAGAGGAAAGAGGACCACATCTTGTTGCAGCAAATTGTTGACATTTCCCATATCTTGGCAGAACTCTCCAGTTTGCTGAGTGCATGGCATTGACCCAATGTTACTGGGAAAACACCTTATGCCATAGAAGGGTCTTTTTCTAATCTAATCTGCTCTGGTGAAAGGTCATCCAGACTCAAAACATTGGCTCTATTCTCTCTCCACGGATGCCGTCAGACCTGCTGACAATTTCCAGCATTTTTTGTTTTTTTGGCCCTTTTCTAAGGTTCATGTTGAACTAATAAGTTCTCCTTATGCAATAAAAAGGCCTTTTTCTAATGTTCAAGGTGAACTATTAAGTTCTCCCAAATAAAGCATAACCTGTGTTGGAGGCAGAATAATTGGCTCCAATAAAATGCCCTGATTGCAAACAAAGAAGAGGAACACTTTGTTGCAGCAAATTGATGACAATTTCCCTTGCTCTCTGTATGGCTTTTCTGAATGACAGCTTTGAGCTCGGCTCGAAAGGGCCAACAGCCTCAGATTCACCCAATGGAAGATTCTAAGGGCCGGATTATCATGGAGTTTTAAAGCCTCTATGGATCTTTAAAAGTGGCAGGCAGGACCCAGATAGGGAGGTAACACCCCATTTCACACAGACCCCATTGTGTGTACCTTAACCTGGAGTGCTGGAGTAATCTATTGATGGAGTGGACATTAATGCTGCTGAAGAGCATGTAGTCTGTGTATCTGTGATGATCTAAGGCTTTTTAAATCATCTAGTCTTTAAACCTTTGAAAGAACACTGAGTGCCGATGCCAGTGATTGTTAAAATTAAACATCTGTTAGACTGCTTAACCATGATGTGGAGATGCCGGTGTTGGACTGGGGTAAGCACAGTAAGAAGTCTCACAACACTAGGTTAAAGTCCAACAGGTTTATTTGGTAGCACAAGCCACTAGCTTTCGGAGCACTGCTCCTTCATCAGGTGACTCATCTGATGAAGGAGCAGCACTCCGAAAGCTTGTGGCTTGAACTACCAAATAAATCTGTTGGATTTTAACCTGGTGTTGTGAGACTACTTAATGTGGCTGCTTAATTGGTGTAGCATCTTTTCAAACAGTTTCAATGGAGTTATTTGTTGACATTTCCCCAAATGCTATTTATTAGGAATACTTGGCTGAATTTCAAAATCTACAATTATATCAGCAGGAGGGTCTGGGTTCACAGTTTGATTGATTGTTGAAGAGATTGCTAAGGAATTAGAGATATGAACACAATTTTGTTTTTACAACAGTTTAACCACTTCAGGAGATTTAAAAGCTTTAATATTTCATGAGTGGCAGTTTCTTTTCACTGTTGAGTTTGTTTGGTGGCAGCTTTAATAGATTTTAAAAAGCTTCCATTCTCATTTTGACATGATCCCTGAGGTCTATCCCCTGTGGATACTGGGCAAGTTGGCATTGAATTGGAATGTGGATATGAGGGACCATGGGAGTTGGGAGTGTGGCATGAGTTGGCATTAAGTTTGGATGGAGATTATGAAGGACCCATGGTGGAGTTGTGGATGGGATCGGAGGCGAGGGACGGTGAGGTGTGCAGGCTAGCTGCAGGCCCAAAATAATCTAAAACAACTGGGACCAAGTCTCAAAGAACCTAAGAGGGCCTTTCAACCATCTCGAGCCAACCCCAGCACTTGTTGTCCTCCGAGCATCTGCTCCCACGGTCAGAGGCCTTACTGCATCCCACATACTCACCTCCAGAATAAAGATTTTGCAACTCAGAGTATTTCTTTCTGAAGTGGGTTCAGTGAGCCAGGAACTTTTCTGATTCAAACTACTCAAGTTAATCAGAGGTCAGGCTGGCGCTCTGGGGGACATGAGTTCAAATCCCACCATGGCAGCTGGTGGAATTTAAATGCAATCAATAAATCTGGAAGTAAAAATGACTGAAACTGTCATCAATTATGACAAAAAAAATCCATCTCTAATGCCTTTTAGATAGGGAATTCTGCTGTCCTTACCTGGTATGGTCTATATGTGAATCCAGACCCACAGTGTGGTTGACTCTTAACTGACCTCTGAAAGCAAGGTGGCACAGTGGTTAGCACTGCTACCTCACAGCACCAGGGACCCAGGTTCGATTCCCGGCTTGTCTGTGCGGAGTCTGCACATTCTCCCCGTGACTGCGTGGGTTTCCTCTGGGTGCTCTGGTTTCCTCCCACAGTCTGAAAGACGTGCTGGTTAGGTGCATCGGCCGTGTACCCAAACAGGCGCTGGAGTGTGGTGACTGTGGGATTTTCACAGTAACTTCATTGCAGTATAATGCAAGCCTGCTTGCGACACTAATAAGTAAATAAAATAAATAAATAGCCTAGTAAGCCAAAGACAATTAGGGATATGCAACAAATGCTGGCCTTGCCAGGGACACCCACACCACATGAAAGAATTTAAAAGATGATTATATGACTGAGAAAACATGCCTATGACATTTCCTAAGACTTTGAATGCTTTGTCAATCAGTCACCAAATGGTAAAACAGTTTAGAATAAGAGTCCCTCCCGCCTGCAATGAATGGAATTCTTCCACAGGGAACAATGGTTTAGGGATTGACATGATGGCAGCATTATTTTGGAACCTTGAAGCAAAGTCATCACAATTTCTACTCACGTTTACAACTCGCTTGATGAAAGCTGTGATCCTTACACTTCACCACGCTGGAGGTTCATCTGAGATCAATAGCAGAACATTGCAGTTCTTAATTCATTCTCACTGCCCCAGGGGGCAAGGGAAAGAGAGAGAGAGAAAGAGCACTGCATCAATTTTCAGTGAATAATTGACACCATGTACCACTGCTGTGAGATTGTTAGAGAATAATGGAGAAAGAGAATTTATTTTTTTGTTGCTCTTTAAATACCATCCAGGCTTTCTTCCCTTTCTCCAAGCAGTGCTTACCTCCATCTGAGGTAGGACTCCACAAACGATGGTCGGATATGCACCTGGCACCATTTAGTGGGCATTTGCCACGTGCGTGCCCCAGCGGGCACTTAAGTTATTGTGGGTGGCACAGCTGTTAGTACTGCTGCCTCACAGTGCCAGAGACGCGGGTTCAATGGCTGGCTTGGGTCACTGCCTGTGTGGAGTCTCCCCATGTCTACATGGGTTTCCTCCGGGTGCTCCGATTTGCACCCACAGAGAAAGATATGCTGGTTAGGTGTATTGGCCATGCTATATTCTCCCTCAATGTACTGAATAGGTGCCAGAGTGTGGCAACTAAGGAATTTTCATAGTAACTTCATTGCAGCGTTAATGTAAGCCTACTTGTGACACTAATAAATTAACTTTAACATTGCGAGCACCAGCAAAAGCAATTTCCTGCCCTTACCCCATATAGACAGGGCCAGGCACTACAGCCTCTCAAACAGATTTCTCTGATCAGTTAGATACCGTCTAGATCTGTATCACAACCGCATTGATCTGCCTTTTCTCCACATCCCTTAAATTGATTCATTTCCAGTTCACAATCTACAACAGACCCCACCTCCCCCAAGCCCAGGCCTCAACATTTTACTTTACAAGGAGAAAGTTCCAGATTTCCACTCACCTTTGTGTGAAAAGTGCTTCCCCATCGTCACCCCTGAATGGCTAATTTTAAGGTTGCGCCCTCTCGCTCTGGACACCCCCTGCAGCAGAAATACCTGATTTCTTTCTATTCTTGAAAATTCTTTGATCAGATTAAATACCTCAATTATATAGAAACATAGAAACTAGATGCCGGAGGAGGCCATTCGGCCCTTTGAGCCTGCTCTGCCATTTATTTTGATCATGGCTGATTATCGAATTCAATATCGTCATTTCCCCCTTCCCTTTACTCACCATTATTCAAAGGAATATTGGCCTGGCCATGCAACTTGCCCTAATTACTTAAAGCTTTTAGCCCGTAATGATGTTGTCTATATCCCATTATCATCCAGCTGGAATTCATTCACCAGCCTCTCAAGCCACTGTAGCCAATCCACTTTGTTGGATTCTCATGAGTCCTTTTTTCTTTTCCCCTCTTTATGTATTGACACACACTGTACATCATCTAAAACTGCGTTTTTCTTATTATGCCTCCTTTCCTTTCCTACTAAAATCTCTTCTACGATTTAGCTATTTCTCGTTGTTCACTCAAACACATCACTAGCCATTCTATTCCTTTTCCTATAGTGTGTGTGTGGGGAGTGTGCTGTGGTGTGGGCACAGTTAAGTGGTGTGGTTCTCTTTGTGTGGGAATGCTTGCATGGTCTGTGTTGTGTGTATGTGCATTTGTGTATACTTGTGTAGGTGGGTGTGTGGTCTGTATGTGGGTGGGTGGATGTTTGGATCTGTGTATGTGTGTGATCTATGGTGGGTGCATTGGTCTGTGAGGGTGTATGGTGTGTGGATCTGGTATGGATCTGTGCGTGTGTGTGTGGTCTGCAGGTGTGTGTAGATCTATGTGTGCTTAATTTCATGTGTGCGTGTGTGTGTACTGTGTATGTGTACACATCTATGTGCATTGTGTGTATGTGTCTCTTTTTGTATGTATGCCAGTGTGTGTGTTTGTGCGTGTGTCTGTTTCTGCATGTGTATGCATGTGCCTGTGTTCCTGTGTGTGTGTGTGTGTGTGTGTGTGTGTGTGCGTGTGTGTGTCTGCTTGCATGTGTGTGTATCTGTGTTTGTATGTTTGTTTATATATATCTATATGTATGTGTGTTTGTGTGTGTATCTGTTTTTGTGTGTGCATGCATGTGCGTGTCTGTGTTTGTATGTTTGTTTATATGTTTCTGTGTGTATCTGTTCATGTGCATGTGTTTGTATGTTTGTGTGTACCTGTGTGTGTGTATGTGTGTGTGCGTGTAACTGCACGCACATTTTCAAAACATTGTTTATCTGCAATATCTTCCAGTCCTGGTGAAGGACCTTCAGTTGTAAAATGGATCTCCGTTCACTCATGTTTTTCTTTGAATAAAAGCATAAGGACATAAAAAATAGCAGCAGGATAAGGCCATTGGGCCCTTCAAGCCTGCTGTTCCATTTAATAAGATCACAGCTGAAACCCTACTTCACCTTCCCACACAATCCATGTATCCATTAACTCCCCGAGTATCCAGAAAGCTATCAACCATTTCCCCTAACCTTCATTTTTACAATGTGACCTCCAATTCTGCACTCACAGGTAAAATCGACATTATCCCCCCACCCACTGTACTCTGCAGACCTGAGTTGTGTCTTCAGCATCCCTCCAAACAAAAATTCCTCATTGCTACAAGACTCGTTTACCCAAAGCCCTGTCCCAGAACCATCCTTGTCATTATCAAAGGAATTTTAATAAGTCCAACATTACGGAGTTCTTTGATATAACCAGCTTACTTCAGCAGGAAAGAAAGCATTTCGCTGCGGAAAGACTCTGAATAAGTCATTTGTACTCGGAGGGAGAAGTGCCAGATTTGGAAGTATTTTAATTTTACTTGTCACCATCAAGGCTGCAGTATGTCAAATCTATCTCTGCAGAGCCGCACTGGAGAATGCCTCATTGTTTAAAATGATCATCATTGCAGTTTAATTAGGTGTAAATAATTCAGAATGCTATGGAAAACAAACGACATGTTTTTGTGATTTTTTTTAATATAAGCACAGAGAAATAAGCATGAAATGGTATTAAAAGCCAACACTAACAATTACAGCAATTTCCTGTGAGATTGCGATTGTAAATTACGCAAAGGTTCCAAACATAAAATGAACAGCAGTTTGCCTTCGAAACATGACCGCATTTCATGCCCATTTTTCAGAACCAAGGGGCCTCTAAAGCCTTCAAGAATGGCAATTAGGAAGCAAATGCTGAATTATACAGCCTGCCACCATCTTGGTGTCGGCAAAATTCCCTCCCTAATGTCATCCCACAGTGTGTGGACTGCAGCAATTCAAGAAGGCAGCTCAGCACCACCTTCTCAAAGGGATGGGCAATAAATGCTGGCCAGCCAGTGACGCCCATGTCCCGCAAATGAATAAAAAAGAATTGATATCCCGAGGCCACGACATCTTCACGCGCTCAAGTAACAGATTTAAAGCCTTCATGAGATCGCTCACTGAGTGTTCAGGTAAATCAGGTAGATGTGCAACCTAACAGGCTCTCACTAAAGGGACCTGTTAAATGAAATTGATTTTAAGCTAATGAAAGGCAGAATGATATCCCATCTTCATTGCCAGAAAGAGACTGTTGTGGGGGGATATTTTAAAAGGTTTTAATTGTGTGTTAAACTAAGACAATTCAAAACTTACTAGGCAAATATCCCTGTGCAAAGACATGACAAAATATATTAAACATAAAAGATAGTGCAGGACAATACAAATGTACAGCCAACCAGAGTCTCACATAGGGTTAAACAGCTCTGAACCTCTGAAAGATCTGAAGTACTGTGTCAAATACAGATCAATTATACTTTTTTTCTAATCAATAATAACGTCTTTCATTAGCTTAAAATCAATTTCATTTAACAGTGATGCATCAGTACAAATCTCTCTCAAGTACCTCAGCCATCTATATGATACTTAATAGCATAGTGATATTTTATTCATCCTTCTAAGTCTGGAGACAATCTCCCCTCTTGGCACTAACTACATCCCTGTTCCCTGGTAACTGCAGACACTACTGTCAGGTCAAAGTGGGTGTTCCCAGTGGCTCACTGTCATGTTGAATAGACATCCAGGAGCATATCTATCCTTGTGTCTGGACAGTGAACATATGTTCTCTTAATGCATAAGAATGCTGCTGACTAACAAGTTCCTAGATCTTTGGCTTTAAACTGTTGCCTTTCGGTAACTTAGCCTGACCAAAGTGAACAATGCATTTGAAATACGTTAAAGTATCATAAAGTATCAGCATATATGTTTTGAAATTATAATTACTTGTTTTGATTGTGTTACTGCATTCACATATGTGTAAAATTGTTTGTGCTAGTTAAGAACCACTTAACTCCTTACTGATTTCTTGTCCTCTGAAAGACAACATTCTGCCTATAAATCTTATTAGCTGGTTAGGAATCCCCTTCTACTATAGGCCGCAACCAGCAAAGTGATTGTTTAAAATATACTTGTCTGCAACCTTGTATGTATGTCTTCATTAAAGAATATCTACTGTCAAATTATGCACAGTACAATGGCCCTGAAAGTTGCTAATAAACCCTGTAAGCATTCATTAAGTGTAACTTCAGGGTTTGTGATGATTTGGACAGGGTAGGCACATAGGCTGAACCTCTGGAAGATGTAGAGGCTGAATTGGTAAGGATTTACTGTGCATACAGAAGAATTGTTAATGTGCAATTAGTACAAATGGCGAGATGCAATTCTAGCCAATCTGGACTCTTGTTAATAAGTAGAGATGACAGACTTCCATAAGACCATAAGATCATAAGACATAGGAGCAGAATTAGGCCACTTGGCTCACCAAGTCTGCTCCACCGTTCAATCATGGCTGATTTTTTCTCATCCCCATTCTCCTGCCTTTCCCCCACACCCTTTGATCCCCTTGTTAATCAAGAACCTCTCTATCTCTGTCCTCAGAAACTATACATAACAGACACTGAGCTTCTGTTGATCATTTTGTGGATTTTGTGATCTATAGATCCCACTGCCCGCAGGACCGTGAAGGGGGCGCCATCGACTCGCAATAGGTACTCCAGCCAGTGGACATTGAACAGACCGCACCCTACTGTGTCTGCTCACACGCTGACGACTGATTGGAGAATGCCAACGCCACATGTAGCGGGATCTGTGGATAAGGAGAGCGATAGTTACAGTGTCAGTCCATCACAGGATACAGGTATTTCTGCAGCATCGCATAGATGTGCTCTATCCCTTATCCACTCATGCAAATATTTATTCTGTAGGGGATGTTATTCCATACAATATCTTTGGGGATGGAAATCATGGGCATGACACCTGAGGGAGTGAGTTACAACATTTATTTCACTATAGTAAAGATAAATGAGTAGCAGAAAGCAAGATAATGGGTTACACAAAGCTGACTATCCTTTACGCGCAGTAAATTACCTTCTTTTGCATTAGCAATGGGACAGTGTTTTTTACTCAGTTGTACTTGTGTACGCGCTGTCTGCCTCTTTAAGCAGAAGTGAGTCAACTGACTTCAGAGACCAATGGAAACTGAAAGTGAGTGGTCACATCAGAGGGTGGAGTCCTCTCTCAGGCAGAATCTTCCAGCAGCCATGTAGTACGCATGTAAGGACTGGAGCTCTGGTTCTGGGCAGCCCAAGACTGCAAACCTCTTGTACCTAAGTTTCTCTTATTAATAAATATCTTTAGTAACTAAAAAAGTCTGAATTCTATTGACAAAGCCTTGGCAGCCACAACATAACCGCACTGAAATGTTGTCTACAGTCTACCTACTATCCAGCCCCCCTTGTTGCTGCAAAGACCAAGAAGTTATCAGTAGCTGCAGCTAGTCACATTGTTAGCTCATTCCCAGTATGCTGAGAATCTTACTATAATGTCACACTTGAATAAAAATGAAAGACTTGCATTTATATAGCATTTTTCACAACCCCAGAACATCCCAAAGCACTTTACAAACATTGCTTTAATTTGGAATGGACGAGGCTCGAGTCCCACTCCAGACAGCCCAGCGTCAAAATTTAGGTTGACACTGAAGCATTTTTCTGATGGAGTTCTGCATTATTGGAGGTGTGGCCTTTTGGGTGAGGCAGTAAACCGAGGTCCTATCGTCTCCCACAGAATGTAAAAGATCGCTTGGCAGTCTTACAAAGAAGAGTAGGGGGGTTCCCTTGGCTGTCCACGACAATATTCAACATCTAAAAACAGATTATCCAGTCATTGTCACTTTGGGAGCTTGCAGAGTTCCAGCTGGTTGCCATGATTTTCCAGGACTACCATGACCTCACTCAAGACTACTTCATTGACAGTGAAGTGTTTTGGTTTGACATGAGGTTGTGAAAGACTTAATATTGGATGGCACAGTGGCACAGTAGTTAGCACTGCTGTCTCACAGCACCAGAGACCCAGGTTCGATTCCCGCCTTTGGTCTCTGTCTGTGTGGAGTCTGCATATTTCTTCCCATATCTAAGTGGATTGCCTCTGGGCGCTCCAGTTTCCTCCCACAGTCCAAAGACGTGCTGGTTTGGTGCATTGGCCATGCTAAATTCTCCCTCAGTGTACGCGAACAGGCACCGGAGTGCGACGACTAGGGGATTTTCATGGTAATTTCATTGCAGTGTTAATGTAAGCCTACTTGTGACATAGATAAATAACCTTTAAGAAATGCAAGTTTGCCCTGCCTTGGACAACTGGGTGAATTGTGCCTGACACTTGCTCTTTCTGTAGTAGTAATCAGGTTTTGTGGGGAAATTTGCAAGCATCACATTGTCTGACTTACAATGAAACGCTAGGATCAGGTTGACTCCAATAAAAACTCCAATCACCTAGGAGAAAGCCTTAATCTTTTAGCATGGCACAGAGGGAGGCTATACAGCGCATTGTTCCTGTGCCAACTCTTTGAAGAACAATCCAACAAGTCCCACTCTTCACTATAGCCCAGAAAAAAGTTCCTCTTCAAACATTTATCTAATTCACTTTTGAAAGTTAGCATTCAATCTGCTTCCACCACCCAGCCAAGCAGTGTACTCCAGACTCACAGTATCATTAAAAATTTTCTGCCCCTTGAGTTCTTTTGGCAGCTGCATTAATTCTGCCTCGTTGAGTTACTGACCTTTCTCTCTGTGGACTGCATGCCTCCATGTTGATTCTATTAAACCCCCTCACCTTTATGAGTCTCTCCCCCAACCCCCCATCCCGTCCCAAAGATGACTTCTCTGCTCCAAGGGAACAAATCTGGCTCTGCTATTCTGTCCACGTAATTTCAGTCCTTCATAGAACTGGAGAATATTAAAGGCCGTTCAGCCTACTGAGTTTGTACTGGCTCTTTCAAGGTTAGCCCCCCCTCCCAGATGCTTTTTCCCAAATGCCTGCAGTTTTTTTCCCATCAAGTGCTTATCCAGTCCCTTTTTGAAGGCGACTAGAGAATCTGAATCCCTCACCCTAACACTCAGTTCATTCCAAATCTACAGCCTCCTTGTGTAAAATTGTTTGACCGCACGTCGTCACTACTTCTGTGCCAGCCACTTTAAACATGTGCCCTCTGATGATCAGCCATTGGAACTAGTTTAACATTGCTATTGTATTTGAAGCCTGTGTGATTTTAAACACCTCCATCAAATCTGCTCTCCATCTTCTCTGTTCCATGGAGAATAGCCCCAGCTTCCCCAGTCAGCCCATGTCACTGTAAGCCTGGAACCATTCTAGTATACCTATTCTGCACATTCTCCAAAGCTTGTATGTCCTTGAAGTGTGGTGTCCAGAATTGAATCCAGCTGGAGCTCAACTCATGTTTTGTATAGGCTTATTGTAAAGACCTGCCTTTTGTATGCACTTTTTGCCTCTATTTATAGACTTTATTGATCCGTTCGTTCATCTATCCTGCCAGTTTCAAAGATTTATCTACAAGCATCCCAAGTCTCTCTCTTCCTGCACTCCCTTTAAAATAGTACCTTCAAGAACCACTTGAACTCATTTCAAATGGCGCTGCTGAGTTAGGTTTCTGTTTGTGTGATTCACCTCCATCCTCTTCCTGTATGTGGAATTTGATTTTATAATGATGTGTGTTCTTTCCTGTTAGACAGAGCACGCAGTAGCATGGTGTCCACAGAAAGCGCCTCCTCTACGTACGAGGAGCTGGCACGTGCTTACGAACACGCCAAGATGGAGGAGCAGTTGCGGCACGCAAAGTTTACAATCACAGAATGCTTCATATCGGACACGTCTTCAGAGCAGCTAACAGCCGGGACCAATGAGTACACAGATAGCCTAACGTCCAGCACGCCTTCAGAATCGGGCATCTGCAGGTTTACCGCGTCACCACCAAAACCTCAGGATGCAGGGAGGGCTGCAAACATGGCAGTCCCAAAAGCACATCGACCAGGTATGTCAGACTTTGCAGCTTTAGCTTTAGACAAAATGTACGCTTCAGAGCAAGATTTTGACCTTGCGTTCACATCCAAACCCAGATCTGGTTGTTTAGTGACAGCATTGTATCTAATCTCTCATGGTGTGATAATGAATGTGGTTCTGATCTCTGGTGACCTAGTGACGTGAACAAGGGTGATCTATGTCATTCAGCATGCTTGGATTCATTGGTCAGAATATTGAATACAGGAGTTGGGACATCTTATTGAAGTTATCCAAGACATTGGTAAGGCCACACTTGGAATACTATGTACAGTTCTGCTCACCCTATTATAAAAAGGATATTATTAAACTAGAAAGAGTGCGAAAAAAATTACTAGGATGCTACCAGGACTTGATGGTTTGAGTTATAAGGAGATGCTGGAGAGACTGGGACTTTTTTCCTTGGAGTACAGGAGACTGAGGAGTGATCTTATGGAGGTCTATAAAATAATGAGGGGCATAGATCAGCTGGATAGTCAATATTTTTTTCCAAAGGTAGGGGAGTCTAAAACTAGACTGCATAAGTTTAAGGTGAGAGGGGAGAGATACAAAAGTGTCCAGAGGGGCAATTGTTTCACCTGTTGAGTACCTGGAACAAGCTGCCAGAGCTAGTAGTAGAGACAGGTATAATTTTATCTTTTAAAGAGCATTTAGACAGTTACATGGGTATGATGGGTACAAAGGGATATGGGCCAAATGCGAGCGATTAGGATTAGTTTAGGGGTTTAAAAAAAAGGGCGACATGGACAAGTTGGGCCAAAAGGCCTGTTTTCAAATTGTAAACCTCTGTGACTGTATGAGACTATATGATTTAGTGATATATTTTGGTGTGGATCTGTGTAATGTGTGTGGCTGTGATCCATGGTGATTTAGGGATATGTATGGGTGTGATCCATGTAATCTAGTGATGCCTATGAGTGTGATCCATGATGATCTAGTGATTATGTGTGTCTCTGTTATCAATGATGATGTAATGATCTGCATGACCATAATCAATTGGGATCTAGTGATGTGTATTGCAGTGAACAAGATGATCTAATGTTGCGTATAAGGGTGATCCATGGGGATCTAGTAATATGTATGGGGGTGAACCATGGTAATCAAATGGTGTGTATGGGTGTGATCCATAGTAATCCAGTGATGTGTATATGTTTAATCCCTGGAAATGTGGTTGGGATTCCAAATACCAAATATAAAGAACAACGAACAATACAGCAAAGAACAGACCCTTCAGCCCACCAAGTCTGTGCTGACACAGACGCCTCTTTAATCTAATATTTTCTTGCCACTATTTGGCCCATATCCCGCTATTCCCTGCCTACTCATGTATCTATCCAGATGCCTCATGAACGTTGTTATAGAATCAATTTCCACCACTCCTTTGATAACGCGTTCCAGGCATTCACCATTCTATGTGTGAAAAACTTGCTCCTTACATCTCTTTTAAACTTTCTCCCTCTCACTTTCAACCTATGCCCCCAGGTAACTGACTCTTCGACTCTGGAAGAAAGACTAACTATCCATTCTATCCAAGGCTGTCATAATCTTATAAACCTCTATCAGGTCACCTCTCATTTTCTAATGCTCCAATGAAAACAATATGGACAATGGACTTCATAGTCCATATCCTCAAAACCAAGCAACATCCTGGTAAATCTCATCTGCACCCTTTCCAATGCGTCAATATCTTTCTGGTAGTGTGGTAACCATAATTGTACACAACACTCCAAATGAACCAAAGTCTTATATAGCTGCAACATGATTTTCCAATTCCTGCACTCAAAGTCCTGACCAATGAAGGCCAGCATGCCATATGCCTTCTTGACCACCCTGTCCATCTGAGTTGCCACCTTCAGGGAACTGGGGATCTGCACATCTAGATCCTACTGTATGCTAATATTTCTAAGGACTCTACTATTTACTGTATACTCTGCTTCTGCAGTAGACCTTCCAAATCACATCACCTCACATTTGTCTGGGTTAAATTCCATCCTCTGCCATCTTTTGGTCCAGGTCACCAGCCGATTTATATCCTGCATATCCTCTGATAATCCTCCTTGCTATCCTCTACTGCCCCAATTTTTGCACCATCCACAAATTTACAAATCAGACCACCTCCATTTTCCTTCAAATCATTTATATATATATAACAAACAACAGAGGCCCCAGCACTGACCCTTGTGGAACACTGCTTGTCACAGATTTCCAGTTAGAAAAGCACTCTTCCTCTGCTACTCTCTGCTTTCTATACCCAAGCCAGATTTGTGTCCATTTTACCAGCTCACCTTCGAAGACTTCACTAAAGTCCATGTACACAAGATCCACAGCCTTGCCCTGGTCAACTTTTCTTGTCACTTCCTCAAAGACCTCAATCAAGTTTGTGAGACACAACTGCCCCTTCACAAAACCATGCCTCCTATCACTAATAAGCCTATTCTGTTCCAGATGTGAACACATCCTGTCCCTAAGAATCTTCTCCAGTAATTTCCCCATCATAGATGTAAGGCTCACAGGCCTGTAATTTCCTGGAATGTCTCTTCTGCCCTTCTTAAACAAAGGAACAATGGTAGCTACTCCCCAGTCCGCTGGTACTTCACTCATGGCTAAAGAGGATACGAAGATTTTGGCCAAGGCCTCAACAATTTCTTCCCCCACCTCTCTCAGTATTCTGAGATAGGCCCCATCTGGCCCTGGAGACTTGTCCACCTTAATGTTTTTTAAAACCTCCAATACCTCCTCCCTTTTTATCTCAACAGGTCCGAGAATGTCAATATACTCCGTTCTATACTCACCATCCACCACATCCTTCCCCTTACTGATATAAAGTTACCTCTGCTCAGTAACTAGGCTTATTCAGAATCGAATGATGTGAATTTTCACCTTTTGGATGATCGTTTATTGCACATCCTCGAAATTGCAATGCACCTATATCCCTCTGTCAAGCCAGAATATTGTCAGAGTGACTGGAATTTAGCTGTAAGCTTTGAGTAAGAATTTTGATTTTGGTTTGATTTATTATTTTTAAATGTATTATTACACAGTGAAAAGTACTGTTTCTTCTGTGCAGTACAGACAAAGCGTACCGTTCATAGGGAAGGAAAAGAGAGAGTGCAGAATGTTGTGTTTCAATCATAACTAGGGCGTAGTGAAAGATCAACTTAATATGAGGTGGGTCCACTCAAAATTCTGATGGCAGCAAGGAAGAAGCTGTTCTTGAGTTGGTTGGTAAGGATCTCAAACTTTTGTATCTTTTTCCTGATGGAAGAAGGTGGAAGAGAGAATGTCCGGGGTGCGTGGGGACCTTGATTATGCTGGCTGCTTTGCGGGAAGTGTAGACAGAGTCAATGGAGGGGAAGCTGTTATGTGTGATGGATTGGGCTACATTTATGACCTTTCATAGTTCCTTGCAGACCTGACTAGAGCAGGAGCCATACCAAGCTGTGATGAAACCAGAAAGAATGCTTTCTATGGTGCATCTGTAAAAGTTGATGAGAAGCATTAGGTGCCATGCCAAATTTTCTTAATCTTCTGAGAAAGTAGAGTAGTAAGCAGGCTTTCTTAACCATAGCATCCACATGGAGGGAGCAGGATAGGTTGTTGGTGAGCTTGGCATCTAAAAACTTGAAGCTTTCAAACATTTCTACTTCGCCCCCGTTGATGTAGACAGGGGCATGTTCTTCTCTACACTTCCTGAAGTCGATGATAATCCCCTTCATTTCACTGACATTAAGAATTGTGCTCAACCAGATCACTGGGTGTTAAATACTTAGAAGGTGACCGAGGTTTCATTTGGTTTCTGGGCCAGGCCACTTGTAGCCAGTGAAGGAATGAAGAATAGTTTGATTTTGTTCCAGCATTTTTCTGCTGTTGTCATATTACTGTTGTAAAATTCAGTCAAACAGCACAGTCTGCAAATACAACACCCACCTCAGGCATTCATGTCCTCCGCTGTGTGACTAATGATAACTCTGTCTATGGATCAATGTCTCCTGAGCAGTGGGAATGTTTGGGCACAAATGCATCATTAATGAGCATGTCGCTAGGTACTTTGAATCTATTAATCTCACTTGCCTAACCCCTTTTTAAAATTACTTCTGTCCTAGAATTTTTTTTATTGTGTTATTCTGATTGAGTTATTTCCAGTCCACCGGAAGGCGATGGCCTAGTGGTGCTATCGCTAGACTATTAATCTGGAAGCTCAGCTAATGTTCTGGAGACCCAGGTTCGAATCCTGCCACGGCAGATGGTAGAATTTGAATTCAATTTTAAAACTCTGGAATTAAGAATCTACTGATGATCATGAAACCATTGATGATTGTCAGGAAAACATATCTGGTTCACTCATGTCCTTTAGGGAAGGAAATCTGCCGTCCTTACCTGATCTGACCTACATGTGACTCCAGGGTCAGAACAATGTGGTTGACTCTCAACTGCCCTCCAAAGGTAACTCGGGATGGGCAATAAATGCTGGCCAGCCAGTGACGCCCATGTCCCACGAATGAATGTAAAAAAAGTACAGTCGTGATCATGTCATGTGTTGTGTGCGAATTAGCTAAAAGGCACACTGTGTCATAGAACCATGCAACACAGAGGAGGCCATTCACCCCACTTGTTTCTGTACTGTTCCTCTAACCTACAGTTAGCCCCACTCCCTTATTATTGAAAGTTATTGAATGTAATTTTACCGTTTCTTTTAGATTACATGGTCTAAATCTCACTAAGTAAAATCATTTCTCCTCATCGCACCCCTGTTGCCTTTTATACTATCTTCTGGCCATTGACCCTCTCATTAGTGGAAACTGTTCTTCCTATCATAGAATCCCTATGGTGCAGAAGGAGGCCATTCAGCCCATCAAGCATGCACCAACAACAATCCCACCCAGGCCCTATCCCCATAACCCCTCATATTTACCCGGCCAATCCCCTTGACACTAAGGGGAAATTTATCATGGCCAATCCACCTTACCTGCACATCTTTGGAATGTGGGAGGAAACTGGAGCACCCAAAGGAAACCCGCGCACACACGGGGAGAACGTGCAAACTCCACCCAAAGCCGATATTGAACTCAGTCCCTGGAGCTGTGAGGCAACAATGATGACCACTGTGCCACCATGCCACTCCATCAAAACGCCTCATTGGCCAATTGCGACCGTTGCTTTTCTGTTTGGAAACTTTTCAAGGAAATATTTCAACATTGGAGTGAATTCAAGAGTTAGAATTTCTCAACAGTAACAGAGAAGAAATTCATATCACAGGACTACAAATTAGAATCTATAGTGACTTGTCATTGCAGTCCTGAGGGAGTATTGCACTGTCAGAACTGCTGCCTTTTGGATTTAAACTAGATTGCGTAGAATCGTATAAAAAGAGACCATTCGGCCCATCAATCATGCACTAGCTCTTTCAAAGGCCAATTCATGTGGCTCCATTTTCCTCCTATCCCTGCAACTCCTTTCCTTCAAGTTATTATCCAATTTTCTTTTGGAAGTCACTCTTGAATCTGTTTCCACCACCTTGTGAGGTGATGCATTCTGAACCCTAAACAGTTGTTGTGTAAAAATGGTTTTCCTTATGCTGCCTTGAGCTGTTCTGCCTCTCACAATTTTCACCCACAAATGAGAATGACATTTTCCAGAGTCTCACAAAGCTTATTAATACCCGACATCTATTTTTAACCACAAGCGTTCAATCCCTACCCTGACCTTCCAGCAGTCTTGTCATCCCTGGGTGAAGAGATCATTGGGGCCTGAGCAATTGATCACCATTGACACCACAGTGAAGGACTGAAGGAATGCTGCATTGCTGGGGGGTGGGGAGCAGGGTTTTGCCTTTCATTGTTTAATTCAAAACTCTGGTTGAAATGGGATCGATTGAAAATTTCAGAACTAAGCTTGGATAGTATTTTGTTTGGAAAGTGTTGGCTCAAGGGGCTGAATAGCCTCCTTCTGTTCCTGTGCTCTTGTTCTTTTTTTTATTCATTCGTGGAACATGGGTGTCGCTGGCCGGCTGGTATTTATTGCCCGTTCGTAGTTGCCCTTGTTCAGAGGGCAGTTGAGAGTCAACCACATTGCTGTGGCTCTGGAGTCACATGTAGGCCAGACCAGGTAAGGACGGCAGATTTCCTTCCCTTAAATGAGAATAAGTGAACCAGATGGGTATCTCTGACAATCGACAATGGTATTAAAGTTATCAGTACCTTCTTAATTCAATAAAAGCAAATTACTGCCGATGCTGGAATCCGAAACCAAAAGAGAAAACTCTGGAAAATCTCAGCAAATCTGCCAACAACTGTAAGGAGAGAAGACAGCTGATGTTTCGAGTCCAGACGACCGTTTGTCAAAGCTAGTAGATAGTCTGTTGCCGGAAATGGAAACAGAAAGATCAAAGGAAGGAAGGGACAAAGAGTCATCTGGTCTTGAAACGTCAGCTCTTTTCTTTCCTTATAGATGCTCATGATGTCAAGATGCCGACGTTGGACTGGGGTAAACACAGTAAGAAGTCTCACAACACCAGGTTAAAGTCCAACAGGTTTATTTGGTAGCAAACGCCACTAGCTTTCAGAGCACTGCTCCTTCGTCAGGTGAGTGGGGAGTTCTGATCACAAACAGGGTACATAAAGACACACAGTCAGTTTACAGAATACTGATTAGAATGCAAGTCTTTACAGCTACTCAAGTCTTAAAGGTGCAGACAATGTGAGAGGAGATAGCATTAAGCACAGGTTAAAGAGATGTGTATTGTCTCCAGACAGGACAGTAAGTGAGATGTTGCAAGCCCAGGCAAGTCAAGGGTGTTACAAATAGTGTGACATGAACCCAAGATCCCGGTTGAGGCCGTCTTTATGTGTGCGGAACTTGGCTCACATTGTCTGCACCTTTAAGACTTGATTAGCTGTAAAGACTCGCATTCTAATCAGTATTCTGTAAACTGAGCGTGTGCATTTATATGCCCTGTTTGTGATCAGAACTCCGCATTCACCTGACGAAGGGGCAAAGCCTCCAAAGTTAGTGGTGTTTGCTACCAAATAAACCTGTTGGACTTTAACCTGGTGTTGTGAGACTTCTTACAGATGCTGCCAGACCTGCTATTTTCCATTCTTAATTCACACTGTTGTATTTTGAAATTCAAATTCCGCCATTGGCCGTGGTGGGATTTGAACCTGGGTCCCTAGAACATTAGCTGAGTTTCTAGATTAATAGTCTAACAATAGTAATACTAGGTCATTTGCTCCCTGTAGAAATTTGGGTAGCAGTGGGATTTGAACCCATGTCTCCATTAAGTCCAGTGCGTTAAACTATTACCACATTCACAGGACCATGGTTCAGGTGAACATGAAAATCCCATACTATTGGAGCCGAAAGCTGAGCATTATCTTTTTGCTCTGGCCAACATTCCCCTCTAAATAAGCCCCACAGAAAGTACATTTGGTGGCCATTCATTTCATTGTTGTCTGCGCGCAAAATGACTGCTGTATTATCTGTATAAAAACGAGCAGCACAGTTCACAATAGCTCATTGTGAGAAGCATTTGGAGACCTTTCTGAGATGCGATAAGATGCAACATAAATCTCTGTCTTTCTTTCCTCCTGTGTGTTCCTCAAGCTCAATAATACAATTGATTATACTGACCTTATCAGCTATCTTAGTTGGCATATCAAAGGCCCATCTCAACAGAGGCAACCTGAAATCATCAAACAGCCATGTGAGAAAGATACATCAGGCAAGACAGTGTTTGTAGTGGAATTAAAGACCCACCAGAATTTGATCGGATTATTTATCTCTGTGAGTTTGTCCCGTTGGGATTGCTTTATTTGAGCATTTGTCAAACAGAGGGAGGGAAGGATTATTGACCCTGAGAATGCACCCACCACTCAAATCTTCAGGGACCTTCATCTCTCAAGTATTATTTTTCTCTCCACGAGTCTAAATTTTTTCTGGTAACTTTTGAAGGTCACAAACACATTACAGTATTCAAGAAGCGTGAGGGGACCCAAATAAAAGTAATTTCATCCTAAACATACCAGAACTGTATTTTGTTTCTGATGGACCTTGGAGTCTTTGCGTTCTAATCACTCTGAGTTTAAAAGGAGAGGGCTTTGGAACGATTTGAGTACTGTCACTTCTTAACTCTGAAACATAGGGTAGAATTATGAGGATGAGTGCCTAATAGAACGTAGAACATAGAACACTACAGCACAAACAGGCCCTTTGGCCCACAAGTTGCGCCGATCATATCCATACCTACCAGGCCATAGAACTATCTGTAACTCCCAATCCCATTAAATCCCATATACTCATCCAGAAGTCTTTTAAAGGACCCCAGCGAGTTCGCCTCTACCACCACCGATGGCAGCCGATTCCACTCACTCACCACCCTCTGAGTGAAAAACTTACCCCTGACATCTCCTCTGTACCTACTCCCCAGCACCTTAAACCTGTGTCCCCTCGTAGCGACCATTTCAGCCCTGGGAAATAGCCCCCGAGAATCCACCCTATCTATACCTTTCAACAACTTATAAACCTCTATCAGGTCACCTCTCAACCTTCGTCTTCCCAGGGAGAAGAGGCCTAGCTCCCTCAACCTATCTTCATAAGGCATGCCTCCCAAATGTGTAGCCGCATTGAGCATTGATTGGCAGTGGGCAGGACTTCCATCTCCTCTTGGAGAGAAGTACCCGCCACGTCCCCGCTCCACACCCACCAACCCCCCTCCCCAGTGAGAGCTGTCGGCTAGAAGCAGTACTGCAGCGCTCTGACTGGGATAAGTCCTGGGACCTTTGCAGAATCTGCAGTGCAGAAAGCCCTTCGGCCCATTGGGTCTGTGCCAACCACAATCCCACCCAGGCCCTATCCCCATAACCTCATGCCTATACCCTAATTAGTCCACCTGACACTAAGGGGCAATTTATCATCGCCAATCCGCCTAACTTGCACATCTTTGGACTGTAGGAGGAAACTGGAGTACGTAGAGGAAACCCGCGCAGAGAGATAGTGGCCCAAACTGGGAATCGAAACCGAGTCCCTGGCGCTGTGAGGCAGCAGTGCCACCCTTTGCAAAAGTAACCTCAGGGGCAAGAGGATAGGGGATGCTCTGGGTGGAGGAGCTGAGAGGGGGATGATTGCAACATCAGGGAAAGGCCGGGGGGGGATGGGGACGGAGTTGGGGTGGGTGCAGTGGGAGGGTGAGTGGGGTGGTTCAGGACCTCCAACGTTTGGGGTGAAATTCCCCCAGTTGCCTCCACCACCACCAACCCCCCCCCCCCCCCCCTCCCCCCCGAGATGGAGAAAAGAATTTTTGTCAGTTTCCAACCCATGCCAGCACCCGCTCCCACCAGCTATAATTGAGGCCAACTGGGTAGGGTCATTAAGTGGCCCCTTAAGATCTGAATAGGTAAATGAGCAGGTTTCCTGTCTGAGGCCTTGCCCACTCAAGCATGAAAACTATATCTGGGTTTGGGTCACTGGGTGGGTCCCTGGAGGATTCCTATCCTTTCAATGTTACACTTCCACCACCACCCTCTCCGCTCCTACCCACCACCCCCCCGCCCCCACCTCAGAATCCACCTTAGTGGGTGTAAAATTCTGCCCATGGGCTCAGATTTAGCCAAGACTAATGAGACCAAGATCACTTTCTTTTTGCTTCTCATTATGAAAAATACAAAATGAGATGTGTTTGAAGGAGCCACAAAACTGTAGCCTGAAATCGTCTAAAATCCAGCCCTTGGTTAACAGTCATGTGTTTATTGAAGTTTATCCAATCCCTATAGTGCAGAAGGAGGCCACTTGATCCATCAAGCCTCCACCGATTCTGCGACAGAGCATCTTATCTAGGCCCTATCCCTGTAACCCCACTAATCCCCCTGTATGTCTTTGGATTGTGGGAGGAAACTGAAGCACCCGGAGAAAACCCAGGCAAAGACGGGGAGAATGTGCAGTCTCCACACAGACAGTTACCCAAGCAGGGAATCGAACCCGGGTCCCTGGTGCTGGGAGGCAGCAGTGCTAACCACTGTGCTGCCATGTGCGCACAAGGATGACAAGGATGGTAGCTGTGGTTCAATTGGTCACACCTTCGTCTCAGAGTGAGAACATTGTGGATCCAAATCCCTCCCCTGATCCTTCGGCCGAACCGGAATGATCCAATCGGCAGGAAGGGACTGTCCATGGCTGTTTTAACGTTTCCTACATTCATTGCTGGACCACACTTCAGAAAGGACCTCATTGACTATAAAGTGCTCCTGTTGAAATTGTGAAAGACGTGGATGTAATTACCAGCATTCTTTTCAGAATGCAAAATACCATCCTGGTGTTGTTCAGTGGTTGAGGGAAATAAATCTTTGTCTGTAGCCCAGACATGAAGAATAAATTTGATTAAGAAGTGGAAAAATATTCCATTCCCCTCGCACTTGTATCATTAGCTTGAGAGATGGATACCTTAAATGCCAAAAAGAATGGAAGGGATGTTTGTCTTTACACGTGTAAACTGAAGGGACTAACTCTGATTCCAGGGTTTTGATGTACTGAAGATGCACAAATCATGGTCATTAGGCCTTTGCTGTCACATGTGTGAAGCAACAAGGCAGAGTCAGCAAGGTCAAATCTTGCAGCAAAGTTGGTGATGATACAGAATTGCACAAATTGAATAGAATGCAGAGCTGCCTTATTCACTTGCTTATTCAGTTCCACAATCTGCGAGGCTTTGCCCATTCACCCTCCAGCCATCATTTTTCTCGGAAAGAAAGCTCAAGAATGAATCCATATAAATCAAGCTCATTAGCTCAATAAATCAGTGAGCTCATGGGAGGACCGAAATAAAACTCTGAATATGCCAGAGGCCGTGTCATTTCAGTCTCCCGCGGTCACTCTTCACACCCTCACATACAACATGCGCAGACACACACACACACATATATATATATACACACATATACGCATAAATACACAAACACACATATACAAACAAATACAAACACACATATATAAATACACATACACACACATATACAAACAAATACAAACACACACATACATACACACATATATAAATACACATACACACACCACACACACACACAAAGTACACACACCACACATGCATACACACGCAAAAATACACACATACACGCATGCACACACACACAAATACACTCACTTACACCACATTCACACACCACACATAAATGTACACACACACACACTAAAATACATATACATGTGTCAGGAATACGTTGACTCAATCTATCACTGTCAGGCTTTAAGGACTCAGTGTTGAGTTTTCTCGCCTGACCAGTGATGAGGTCACAACCATGTCAGTGTTCTAAGACTGGGATCTCGATTTTCAGACAGTCAGACGATTGTTCTTTCACAGCCTGCTGAGGCCCAGTTATTTAGAACATGATCCCACCTTCAAAATGGATGGTAGGAATGAGGAGGAAGGAAAAGTCATATCCTAATGAAGTCATGTAAGCGTGAAACAGCTTTATCACTATAATATTAGCCATTAACTACAAAATTAACCAACTGAGAAACAGCTTGTCATTAGCATGCCAGTCACTCATTCCTGTGTCCTTTTCTCTACCCTTTAATTTAATTTTACTTTTTCCTATATATTCTAATTTTATCCTTTTCCACCTACTCTACACAATCCTGGCTTTCTCCTCCCACTGATGATTTCATTGCTACTTCCTGCATAGTCAGTTAATCTCTCCTCCTACACCCACATGGCCGCTTCCACTGTGCTTCCATCAATGTTCACTTCGATCCACTGGTACGCGTTCCCTCCCAGAAACGTCATCCATAAACAAGGGTTCAGTTAACAAGTGGGCGGCACGGTGGCACAGCGGTTAGCACTGCTGTGTCACAGCGCCAGGGATCTGGGTTCGATCCCCGGCTTGGGTCACTGTCTGTGTGGAGTCTGCACGTTCTCCCTGTGTCTGTCTATGTGGGTTTCCACCGGGTGCTCCGGTTTCCTCCTGCAGTCCGAAGGACGTGTTGGTTAGGTGCATTGGCTGTGCTAAATTATCCCTCCCTGTGGCACCCAAAAGGCTGTGAATTTGAGGAGAACTGTAGCTTTCAAGCCAGAGATCAGTAACTTTTTGTCAGGTAAGGGATACGGAGTCAACGTAATTAAATAGAGTTGAGGTAAATATTAGCAAGGATCTCACTGAATAGCAGCTCAGGCTGATAGGGGTTGAATGTTCCTGTCCAAATGTTTGTGTCTCAATGTTCCTGTCATAATATTCCTCAGTCTAAACATACTCCAAGGTAAAGGTTCGTTGTTCATTTATGGCTGGAGCTTTCTGGCTGGTGCTTGACTTGGTAAACTTCACGAATGATAGAACATAGAAAACTACAGCACAAACAGGCCCTTCGGCCCACAAGTTGTGCCGATCACATCCCTACCTACCAGGCCTATCTATAACCCTCAATCCCATTAAATCCCATGTACTCATCCAGAAGTCTCTTAAAAGACCCCAACAAGTTCGCCTCCACCACCACCAACGGCAGCCGATTCCACTCACTCACCACCCTCTGAGTGAAATGTTACACCAGATACAAACAGTTAAAACACCATTTTAGCAGCATGCCCTCAATTGTAATTTGTATCTTGGATTTCATCGCCTTTTGCTTCCCCAGGGAACTGTTCACGATGACTTCAGTGAGAGATCTCAAAGAAACAATGTACGCACGCACTCTGAATGATTGGTCTCAAATCACAGTACCTTTAATCCATGCTCAGAGTAAGCTCGTGTAGCGTCACCTTGAAATGAGTATTAATGTTATACACCCTGCTCCCAGCCAGACCCGAATTTGCCCATTCCCCACAAACACCGTAATATTTCCCTTTTCCGTAAACAATCTCATTCTGTTCCTAAACAAAAAGTTATGGAATGTTTCGAGAATTGTCTATGCCAACATCGTCCATATGTTAACCTTTTGGAATGTAACCTCTCCTTCAATCCATCATATACGCATCGTAAATTAGACCCGCTTACCATCCAACTAAACAGACGGAAATATGCAGCCAAAGGCCTGAGTAAAACTGCTTTCTGAGCAAGAAAGCACAAAGCTTCAGGTGATGGGAGCCCAGGAATCCAACTGAAACATTCTTGAATTGAATCAAATGGATTTATTATTGTCACGTGTACTGGGATACAGTGAAAAGTGTTGTTTCTTGTGCACTATACAGACAAAACATACCGTTCATGTTCATAGCATGCCACCAACACCTCTACTTTCTCATAAGACTAAAAAATTTGCCATGTCCACAGCGACTCTCACCAACTTTTACAGATGCACCATAGGAAGTATTCTTTCTGGTTGTATCACAGCTTAATAATGCTGGCTGCTTTTCTGAAGCAGCAGAAAGTGCAGACAGAGTCAATGGATGGGAGGCTGGTTTGCCTGATAGGCTTTGCGTCACAACCCTTTGTATCACAGCTTAGTATGCCTCCTGCTCGGTCCTGTAAGAAACTACAAAGGGTTGTGAACGAAGCCCAGTCTATCACACAAACCAGCCTCCTATCCATTGACTCTGTCTGCACTTTCTGCTACTTTGGAAAAGCAGCCAGCATAATCAAGGACTCTACGCACACTGGACATTCTCTCTTCCACCTTCTTCTGTCGGGAAAAAGAAACAAAAGCCTGAGATCACGTAACAGCAAACTCAAGAACAGCTTATTCCCTGCTGTTGTCAGACTTTTGAGTGGACCTACCTCGTATTAAGTTGATTTTTCTCTAAGCCCTATCTATGACTGTAACACTACATTTTGCACTCTCATTTCTTTCCCTATGTATGGTATGCTTTGTCTGTGTAGCGCGCAAGAAACAATACTTTTCACTGTATGCCTAAACATGTGACAATAATAAATCAAATCAAAAGAGTACGGGGGAAGAAGGAAAAGAGTGGGTGGAGAATATAGTGTTTCAATTACAGATAGAATGTAGAGAAAGATCAGCTGAATATGTTATAGGACTATTCAAAAGTCCGATGGCAGCAGGGAAGAAGTTGTTCTTGAGTCGGTTGGTACATGTTTTAGGACTTTTATATCTTTTTCCCAATGGAAGAAGGTGGAAGAGAGAATGTCTGGGGTGCCTGGGTCTTTGATTATGCTGGCTGCTTTGCCAAGGCAGTGGGAAGTATAGACAGAGTCAATGGATGGGAGGCTGGTTTGTGTGATATATTGGGCTACATTCACAACCCTTTGTAGTATCTTGAAGTCTTGGACAGAGCAGGAGCCATACCAAGCCATCCAGATAGAATAAAATCTTTGTCCAAAATCTTCGCCCATATTTCATTCACTCATTGTTTCCTCATGTAATGGGAGCAGTAGTTCTGTTTGAAGAAGTTTGCCATTCTCTGCATCTCCCCACAGACCTGTGTTCCTGTCGATCCCCCAGGTAGTGGGTGGTGACAAGTCGGTGCGTGAGAGGCAGGGGGGATGGAAGGAGATGTGGGTGATAAGTGCAGGGAGCAGATCTGTGCACCAACTGCTTTCAACATCCAAACATTGGGATACTGATCTACACAACAGGTGCAGATGGATGGCACAGTGGCACAGTGGCACTGTTCCCTCACAGCGCCAGGGACCCTGGTTCAAATCCTGGCTTGGGTTACTGTCTGTGTGGAATCTGCACATTCTCCCTGTGTCTGTGTGGGTTTCCTCTGAGTGCTCCAGCTTTCTCCCACAGTTCAGAAGATGTGCTGGTTAGGTGCATTGGTCATGCTAAGTTTTCCCTCAGCATACCCAAACAGGAACTGGAGTGTGGCGACTAGGGAGTTTTCACACTAACTTCATTACAATGTTAATGTAAACCTACTTATGACGTTAATAAATAAACTTCAGCAGGTATCCTGACACTCCAACAATAGGTTAGAGATAGCATGTGTCAAATATTTCAACTCCACTCCCCCCTGGGGTACAGACTTATGTACCAGTTATCTCAACACCTGAAAATTGGGATACAGAACCATGTACCAAACATCCCAAGCTGGGATGCACAAATGAAGATCCTCCCTTCTCCCTCATTGTTATAACAAACGCGAGGCATTCTCAGGCTTGACCTCAGCGCTGGAGGGAATTGTACCATTCCCTGGGCATCACAGGATGGGCAGAGAGGCTGCCAGAATCCTGCCTAATTTTTCTCTTTTCTCTAACCGAGGAGTGTCGATTCCACATGAGGCAAAGGGAAAGGAAAGGAAAATGTTCCCTTCTTTAAGGTGGATGTGGAGTGAATGCAGGATGAGACAGAGAAGAGAGATGCCATTCACTGGCCTCTTACACATTCCCCGGTGTTATTGTGTCACCGTTGGTGGTCACACTTTCAGCTGTTCTGGATTTCCTTTCCTAACCCTCTGAATCTCTAAAGGGGTCCACCTTCCACCTTCTCTATAGAAAGTTAGATGGGTACAATGTGTAGAGAGGGATTTGGGCCAAATGCAGGCAATTGGGACTAGCTTAGTGGTTTAATAAAAAGGGCTGCATGGACAAGTTGGGCCGAAGGGTTTGTTTCCAGGCTGTAAACCTCTATGACTCAATGACTCTATGACCCTCCTTCCTCATTTAAGGAGTTCCTTCAGTCCCACTTCTCTGACTATTAGCTATCTATCCTCATGTCCCATATGTGGCTCAGCCGCCAATTTTGCTTGACGACACTCCTGCAAAGAATCTTCGGTGGTTTTGCTATGTCAAAGGTGCCACATCAATGCGAGTTACTGTTGATATTGTATGATTCCATAGAATCATGAAAAGTTATTATTGTCTTTGTTTAAAAGAATAGGATTCATGCATTTTTATAAGTTTTCCTTTATTGTAAGCCACTCTTGCATATTTTCACAACCAATCCAGATGTAAAGAAATATATGGAATGCTCAGTAAGAGAGTTTTATTATAGAGGATTTTGGCACGGCAGCATTGGTTAGCACTTATCTAGCACTGCTCGCAGAGCTAGAGACCCAGGTTCAATTCACGGCTTGGGTGACTGTCTGTGTTTCTCCCTACGTCTGTGTGGGTTTCCTCCGGGTGCTCTGATTTCCTCCCACAGTCCAAAAGATGTGCTGGTTCGGTGCATTAATCTTGCTAAATTCTCCGTCAGAGTCCCTGAACAGACGCCAGAGTGTGGTGACCAGGGGAATTTCACAATAACTTCATTGCAGTGTTAATGTAAGCCTAATTGTGACACTAAAATATAAACTTTAAGGAGGCCCTCAGTGAGTTAGTGTTTGAGAGTGATATATCCTGACGAGACAGTGTCCTTTCCCTTTAATCTGAGGCAGACGCCAAAGAGCTGGTCGGGTTACTCATCTGCCAGCAGGACATTGTGCTGATTGTCAACATCACAGTGAAGTCTGAAGGCTCCTGAACTGTTTGTGTTCATTTCACTAATCAGTATCATGTTGGGCCGTTGGCGGGTGGGAGCGAGAACGAGATCTTTAGGCAACCTGAAAAATGCATGAAGTAGATTGTATTCAGATACTTTATGGACAGTTACCAGTTCTCATGTCACATTGCTAATATCATTCCTTCATCTTTTATTCAGGCATTTTCCAAATTTAAACCTTGGAGCTGTTAGTGGATGCACATCTCCCATTTATTACAAGCTCGGGAAACATTATTGTTCTTGTTTAATTGTGCTCATGGTGTAATTAGCGACGATAAGCTTGCTGATTTGTTCCTCTCTCTGCTACAACCATTAGCATGAATGTCTATCCTGCTGAACTAAAGGAGCGGAAAAAAGGGCAGGGGACTATGTTAGGGAATGTCCATTCAAGTTTAAATGTATTATTTATTAGTCACAAGTAGGCTTACATTAACACTGCAGTGGAGTTACTGTGAAATTCCCCTAGTTGCCACACTCTGGTGCCTGTTCGGGCACACCGAGGGAGAGTTTAGCACAGCCAATGTGCCTAACCAGCACATCTTTCGGACTGAGAGAGGAAACCGGACCACCCGGACGAAACCCACACAGACACGGGGAGAACATGCAGACTCCATACAGACAGTGACCCAAGCCGGGAATCAAACCCAGGTCCCTGGTGCTGTGAGGCAGCAGTGCTAACCACTGTGCCACCATGCCGCAAGCCAGTTGCATTTGATTTTAAGATCATTTGTTCACCACTGAGGGATGATGTTGGAGCTTCAGAATCTCTGTTATTTAGAGAGCGGTTGCTGCAGTTCAACTGCACGTCCTCTTCAGTCACACATGAACAGCTGGATCTCTGGGGCTGCAAATCAGGTGGGCCTTCTCTAAACCTCCCGTGGGACTATAAAATAAAGTGTGAGGATGTCTGCGTCAGCAATAAGACATAGAATCATACAGTGCAGAAGGAAGCCATTTGGCCCATCGCATCTGCACCGATGACAATCCCATCCAGGCCCTATCCCCACAACTCCATGTATTTACCCTGGCTAATCCCTCTGACACTAAGGAGCAATTTAGCATGGCCAATGCATTTAACCTGCACATCTTTGGACTGTGGGAGGAAACCGGAGCACTCAAAAGAAACCCATGCAGACACAGGGAGAATGTGCAGACTCCGCACAGACAGATACCCAAGTCCGGAATCGAACCTGGCTCCCTAGCTCTCTGAGGCAGCAGTGCTAACCACTGTGCCACCCAGTTGTGTAAGGTGAAAGGGTATGTAAATGGGAAGCTCACCCACCACTTTTAAAGTTATTGACCTTGTTAAAGAGCAAATTATATGGAATTTTACATTTCCACTGCACTAGTCAGGCATTGCATGGAAAAAGGTTTGAGAGTGTTTTGTGGCAACAGTGACAAAGTGATACAAGGACAAGGACAGAACAAATTGGTTGCCACCAGGGCAGCGGCTGGATGTAGGAGTGGTGAAGGTGGCAGCATCTGCATGTTTTTTTAAAAATGTAACTTATTAACTTTTTTGGAACGTCCAGTAAGAAACGTCAAGAGATTGAGAGAGGAGCGAGGGGCGTTTAAATTGGTAGCCATGACAGATTGCATGTGTCACACGAAGACCCGATCTCGTCTCTACATTGGGACAGAGCCCGCTTCTCACCTCTGATTTTCTGCCTTCCCCCAACAGCTGACCAACAATTGGCAGTTCAATGGTGTGAAACAGCGGGGAGGAGGGAATGACAGACCAATCAGTTTCTGACCCTGAACCCAGTGAGAAAGTGAAACCCAGCCCATAGCTTCAGATCGGAGGAAAGAGGGAGGGAACTAGAAGTAGACATGTTTGACTATGGGTTACAAGAGGTTATGTTTTCTTTCTTCTATTACCCTTGAGTTTTACCATGCCAACAAAGAAGGGAGCATGAGTTCTTGGTAAATGGGTGGTTTGATGACTATATTAGCCAGTTGATGAAAATATTGTTTAAAAGTAAACCTTTACTTAACAGATTTTCTGGATGGTAGGAAGGGTACACCTCCCATCAGTCTCTCTGTGACTCTCTACAGTAAATTACTGTATCATTTCTCTAGTTTCTATTTGGAATGTAGACGACACAAACAAGGCCATATTTATTGCCTTGTTCCGGTTCCTCTGAAAAGGTGGTGGTGGGTCTTTTTCTTGAACCACTGCAGTACATCCACATGTCATATTCCCACAGCCATGGTAAGTAGTCCCACAACACCAGGTTAAAGTCCAACAGGTTTATTTCGTAGTACAAGATTTTGGAGCGTCACTCCTTCAATAGGTGACTAGCATGGGGTTATGGGATAGGGTCTGGATGGAATTGTAGTCGATGGGCTGAATGGCCTCCTTCTTCACTGTCGGATTCTATGACTATCTAAGCTAGGGTTCTACAATTTTATATCCGTCTTTTATGTGTAAGGGAATGATACAGTTGTGATTGTTCACACAGGTGACCTTATGCATCTTCCGCCATACCTAAGGGTGGACTTCCTGATTCACAGAGGGGTGGCAGTTCCCAGCAGAGACCTTGGTCAAGGGCATGCCTGCCTGGAGCCACAGAGAAGGAGCACCATGAAACGCACACAAGTCATGGAGCCAATCCCAGTGGAAGTAGCTACCAGGAACACACAGCAGTGGCAAACAAGCACCACGTCGACATTACCTCAGAGGGAGGGGGCAGACCGTGGCAAAGCTCCCAAACTGAGCAGCTCCCAAGAATCTCTACTGGACAATCGCGGTCACCTGAAACAAGGGAACAACCCTTACGCAAAATCCTACACCCTGGTATAACAACCGCATGTCTGTACAAGGCTGTAAATAGTTCGATTTAAAGCTACCTTTTTTACTGATTCCAATATTTATAATCAAAGATTTGCCAAAATATTTAAAAAAAAATCAGATATTGCAAAGACTTGGTTGTGATCCAGGGTGTGACATGTCTGAGCAATTGAATGTCTGTGCATTTTTTTTAAAAAAAGAAAACAAGCCCTCTGATTGTCCGATTATGCACAGATTGCGGTGTTTTTACTTGTTTCCTACAGAATGCATGGAGGCAGAATACGTGGACATTGACAATAGCAAAAAAAAACACACACAAGGGAGATAAACAAATACCACCCGCTAAAACGAGACATGAATGGTTTAACTATCGCACAAAAAAAAGAGAGAAAAGCAACATTTGTAGTTGAAACAGCGATCGCTGATGGATTGAAGAGTCTGCAGCCGCGTGGCACCTTTTACAGTTAGCTAGAGGTAGAATCATAGAATAACACAGCACAGAGGGAAGCCATTCGGGCCAACCTGCCGAATCCCTTCGATTCCATTCTTTTCCTATTAGGGTAACAATTAACGTTATTGAATTTTTTTGAATTGTAATTAATCTATTTAAAGTAACACTACACCAAGAGCCCACAAGGCTGGGTATCAAAGGGGAAGCTTGGCATCTATGTTTCCTTGACTTGGTTGATCTACAGTTCATATATATATGCATTATTTGTGCTCATATGTATGTACATATACACAGATCTGGGCGGGATTTTCCGGCCACGCTCTCCCCAAGACCAAACAATCCCGCCCTAGGTCAACAGACCTTTGCATGGTCCGTGTCCCGCCCTCTACGATTCCCGTGGCGGGCGGGACGGGAAAATTCCACCCATATAGTACATGTGTATATGTGATATACATATATAGTATACATGTATGTATATATATTTCTCTATGTTTAAATGTGAATGGGTCTAAATTTATTTTAGAGAAATAAACATTAAGAGAGAGAGAGAGAGAAGGAAAACCCAATAATAACTGATGTTCCAGCTACATGTGTGTCTACCTCCTGAAGCTTGCATTGGTCAGACAGGATCTGGCTTCAAGTTTAACCAAAGTTTGGTGATCTCTAATTCTTTGCTACATAGTGTGTTTGTGTGTATTTTCTGATGTTCAATTTTAACAGTTGCCTCATGCGGAACTTTTCAGTCTTGTTGTTATAATAAAAAAAGCATTTTGAACAACAAAACAAAACAAAAAAAATCTATATATAGATACATATATATGCACTATTATACAAAAGGGGGAAATGATGATGACAAGCCACTACTGCCCCGAGGAAGGGGCGGGGGTGGGGGTGGAGGGTGACAGATAGTGTTATTTGATACTGAAAAAGGCTTTCTTATTGTCGAATCACTGGTTGCCACTTCTCACAGAAACAGAGCCAGCATTAGTGGTATGAGACCCCACCCCAGAAAGCAGAATCTCCCCCAGCAGAAACAGGACTTAACTTATTTGGCGACGGGAGCCAAGATACCGAATGATGAGTGGTTGGAATTGTGGACTATGAAGCAGAATAGAAAACTGCTCAAATTTCTGTGCAAAATGAATTTGTGCAGGGGCCATAAACCACTGGCCCTGACTATTAGGGCTTGTGATCAGAGATGAGTTTTCAATGCATGGGTACACACCCGCACATTTCGTCAGCTGGTAGTGAGCGGCCTTCAGCCTTTGAATAGATTTGGGTGCAAAATCATTGCGGTTTCCAGATCTTGTCCCTACCCCCGGGTTTATCTGAGGTAGTTTGGCTTTATTGAGCGGGCTGCCTGTAAAATCCTAAAGGAACGAGTCAGACACACATACTGTGCTTTTCGAAAGAATAGTTCTTTTTTTCCACATTGCTTCAGATGTAGAACTGAAAAGTTTTTCAATGAACTTTCAAGGGGAGGCAATGGCTGAGTGACATTACCAATGGATTATCAATCCAGAAACTCAGCTAATGATCTGGGACCCCAGGTTCGAATCCCACCATGGCAGATGGTGGAATTTGAATTCAGTGTGAAAAAAGCTGGAATTAAGACTCTACTGGTGATGATGATTGTCGGTAAAGCCTTCAGGGAATGAAATTTACCTTCCTTACCTGGTCTGGCCTATCTGTGATTTCAGAGCCACTACAACGTGGTTGACTCTCAATTGCCCTCTGAAATAGCCAAGCAAGCCCCTCAGTTCACCAACTTTCCAAGGGAAAACTAGGGGTGGGCAATAAATGCTGGCCAGCCAGCCACGCCCATGTCCCATGAACGAATAAAAAGAACAATTGCAAATATGAAAAAAATGTTAATCCCACCCATACCCTCTGCTCAGTGCCCAGCATTGGCTTTGGGAAGGGGTGGCAGTCTACAAAAATGCTGACTTGAATCTAAATTCTACTGAGATGACTAACAATAGCAAGTTGTTTAGTTTGCTGTTATTCACTATCCGATCCTCTGCCAAAAACACAAGGAAAGGCCATTTTGAAGAGTGGAGAGGGAGTTTTTGCAGAACGTTTTCATTTGATAAAGTCAGACTGCCAGATGCCCAAAACAATTGTCAGGTAACCGGACATGGTGTGTTTAAAAAAATTAAATAGTTTTAAAATCATTCCATCTTCTGTTTGAATCTTGCATGTGCCTAAAAGACTTCAGCACAATTCCCTTTGGAGTACAAAGACAGATTCCAGCATCAATTTTGATGGCATTCCAGACAGGTTCACGGTTAGGAGGTCTGGAAGGATGAGTGGCATGGACTAAACGTGCCTGCCTAATCTGAATTCACCTCCACCAGTTCCAAAGGCAACTGGTCTCACTAACAACTGGAGCAGCCAGTTGCTGGCTGGACAAGAGATATTGAGTGCACTTAGTCACGCAGTATTAGGGGGATGCACCAGCTTAACTGAAATCATAAGGTGGGATTTTCCAGTCGTGCTCGCCCCGGAAAATCCCACCTCAGGTCAATGGACCTGTGTACGGGCCATGTCCCGCCTCCTACAATTCCCATGGTGGGCAAGATAGGAGAATTCCATCCATAGAATCATAAACATAATTTTAAAATACCACTGCAATGGTATCAACTGCTGCGACGACCATCTTGTTCCCTCTGGCATCATTGTTTCAAAGGAAAGCCAGAGGAATGATAGAATTGGCATAATTTAATATTATAACAATTCTCTGATTGAATCTCAGGGCTGCAGGCAATGGAATGAGCCCGGTGCACAGTTGGTGAGCAAGTCCACTAATCGTGTAGATATAACTGCTTCTTCAGGGCAAGGCAGCCAAGCTAATTGATACCCGCTCATGGGTGGATAATGTAGGCAAGTAGATGGCATATCTGTGGAGGTGGCAAGTTGGCACATTGCAAAGTGGGATGGTAGGGTGAGGATTTGTGCCTGTGATACCCATACATGCCAAGTTCTCAATCTTGGTTGTATCAGTCAATGAAGTGAGAGCGTTTCCTCAGAGGAGAAGGGAGAACCGGTGGATGAATCATCTCTCACATCTCCTTGTGGCCAAGTTACAAGCTCAATTGGAAAACCTTCTTGAGCACTGAGTGGCGCCAAGAAAACCTGATAAAGGGGAGACACTTTTAAGAATGCTGAGGACGAAGAAATTATTTGAATAAAGTAATATACATTTGCCCGACAAGGAGCCAATGTCTATTGGACACACAAGTCAATGTCCTCATGTGCCACAATTAGTACACATTTAAACACTACCATTGAACCATGTGCCTTGTTTGACGTGTTGGCTCCAGGTGCTGTTTTGATAAGATCATAGCTTGTAATCTCAACAGCAATGCATTTCTTATTGACCACAGATATGTGAATGCAACAGTTTTTAAATCACAAATTCTGTGAATCTAGTGCCTCATTCAGTGTTTTGCAGTCATTGGATTTTCACCAGTTTTCAAATTAACCATTGCAAGCAAAATCTGTCGCACTAACCACAATGGGTCCCCAACGTAATTTTTCTCAAGGTCCAAAACTAACCATTGCAAGCTCCCAAACCACCGATTCGGGGGCTTTCTAACCAGATATTGCAAACTTGTTCCAACCATGGCAAGTTCAAAATAGCAGGCTCTCAAGCTAACCATTGTGAAATCTTAAATGAATTCCAGCAACTGCTTAAATTAACCTTTGCTGAACATGCAAAGTAACCTTTGCAAATGTTGAGCTAACCATAGCACACGCTAAAAATAGCAATAGTTAACCCTCCAACTAGCCATTGCAAGCTCTCACACTATCAGATCGTCCAAGTTCCACCCACAGCCCAGAGACTCAAAATGGCAGGTCTCCCCAGGTCTTGAAGTTTTGCTTTTTAAATAAAAACTATTTTTCTAATTTTTCTTCCACGCCAGAATAGGGGGTGTACTTTGAACAGAACATTATTGCCGGGATCTATTCTTCTCCTTAAATAAAATAGTATTGCTGATGAATATCATGTATGTGTATTCCCTCCATGCCAATATTGAACAGTCAAGTAACACTGCTGACAACAAAACCCGATTTTAACTTTTTTTCATAATAAGGAATGACCGCACTAGAAAACACACGCCAAGTTTAGTTGAAATTAACATTTCTTTATAGTTTTTAGACAGGGTGAAGATTCACCTGGCAAAAAAATAAAGCTTCTCCCAGGAGATGAGAGGTATCTCTCTGCGGAACTGCGTCTCCCTCGCCGAGAGAGGGGAGAAAAAAAAGAGGGAGGGAGGGAGAGAGAGAGAAGCACTCCGTCATCATTTCAAATTTGACAGACTATTTTGTATCATAATTTAGTGGCCCTTTGTCGCCTGATCTTTCAGGAAGTAAAATCATTGTTCCGTCCCACAACTCCTTTTACATCAGTCAGTCTGACACCGATCGCTGTTTGATTGCAAATTGTTTCAAAAAGATTTTTCTTTATTTACTGTTTGTGGGACGTTCCACCAATAATTGTGCAATAAAAACATAACATTTTTGCTGTACACCAGTCTTGAATGTGCACTTTCTTCTTTAAGGTTCAGCCATGCCTCACACGTCTATGCCTTAGTAGATTTTCATTGAAATTTGGGAGTTTTTTTGTAAAGTTTATGCATTAGTGTCACAAGACTTGCATTCACATTGCAATGAAGTTACTGTGAGATTCCCCTAGATGCCACACTCAAGCACCTGTTTGGGTCAATGCAGCTAACCAGCACGTCTTTTGGGCGGTGGGAGGAAACGGGAGCACCCGGAGGAAACCCACGCAGACATGGGGAGAATGTGCAGACTCCACGTAGACAGTGATCCAAGCCAAAAATCGAACCCAGGTCCCTGGCGCTATGAGGCAGCAATGCTAACCACTGTACCACCATGCTGCCCCAAAGTGTAGACTTTGCTGGCTGTGTCAATATTATTCCCTCTTTCTAGTTACCCTGAAACATTGAGGATGTGCCTCCTTCATGAATCATGTGTGTACAGTGTCCTCATAACAGTGCTGGACCTTCAGGATATTGTTGGCGGAATGACATCCCACGATATTGTTACTTGCGTTTACCTCAGTGGTGAAGGCTCCAGGTAAGGTAGATGCTGTCAAAATAACTTTAGTTAAGTAACGGATCCGTATTTTGTAGATTGAATAGCACGAGAGATGGAAGGGGAAGATATTAATCCTGGTAACAGAAGTACCAATCAAGTGAATGGCTCTGTTCTCGATGGTGTCAGGCTTCCTGAGTGTTGTTGAACTGCACTCAATCAGGCCAGTGTTAGATACTCCATTTCGTTCCTTGAAAATACTGGATAGTTTTAAGGAATCAGGAGATGAATTAGACGCTCTCACATAGCCACAGATCTGATTAGGTAGGTCTTGATAAGGTTCAATGGTGATTCCTCCTACTACCACCCTCCAAAGGCACTGATTTGATTTGATTTATTGTTGTCACCTGTATTGGTATACAGTGAAAAGTATTTTTTTTTGCACACTATGCAGACAAAGCATACCATTCATCGTGTGCAGATTAGGTGGATTGACCATGTGTCAGGGGAATAGCAGAATAAATGCATAGGGTTATAGGGATAGGACCTGGATGGGATTGTGGTAGGTACAGGCTCTATGGGCCGAACAGCCTCCTTCTGCACTAGGATTCTATGATTCTATGAAGGAAAAAAGGAAGTGCAGAATGTGGTGTTGCAGTCATAGCTAGGGTGTAGAGAAAGATCAACTTAATACAAGGTAGGTCCATTCAAAAGTCTGATGGCAGCAGGGAAGAAGCTGTTCTTGAGTCGGTTGGCACGTGTCCTCAGACTTTTGAATCTTTTACCTGATGGAAAAAGGAGGAAGACACTATGTCCGGGGTACGTGGGGTCCTTAATTAGGCTGACTGCCTTTCTGAGGCACTGGGAAGTGAAGACAGAGTAAATGGGTGGGAGGCTGGTTTGAATGAAGAACTGGGCTAATATCAGAGCCAGAGGAAGGCAAGGGAAGATGGCTGTGTTTTTCCTTGTTTGTGTTGATAGTTCCCTGGCACAAATACTAACTGGCATTTGTTGGACTAAACCACAATATGGTCTGGCATGTTCTACCTCATTTTCAAAGAGTTGTGAATTAGGCTGAACACTGTGGCAATATCAATGATCAGCCGCATTCCTGACTTTAGCATTGGAGAATAAAGCTACACAAGTGAGCTAGGACAGCGATGGGTGGCAGACATTCTTCTTTGAAGGACATTGTGAATCAATTGAGTTGTATGAAATCCTTCAAGTTTCTTTTTGGTTGCAAGCCCATATGTTTACCAAATTTATTGACTTCAGATTTACACCTTGGGACTTGGAACTACTCTGATACCTTAACTGCTACACAATCGCACTCATCATATCACAAAAGGAGATTAGTCACGTATCGCACACATATACCTTGCTTCCTGAAGTTACATTTTCAATGTGAGGGCTTTCTTTCCGATGCTCTT
The DNA here is from genome assembly GCF_965287045.1 of Carcharhinus amblyrhynchos. NCBI lineage: Eukaryota > Metazoa > Chordata > Chondrichthyes > Carcharhiniformes > Carcharhinidae > Carcharhinus > Carcharhinus amblyrhynchos. The sequence goes on from NC_137338.1 coordinate 13,089,060, forward strand.
ACAATACACAGACACAACACACAGATGGGGCAGCACGGTGACACAATGGTCACAGTGCCAGGGACCCAGGTTTGATTCCTGGCTTGGTTGCTGTCTGTACGGCTTTTGCACATTCTCCCTGTGTCTTCATGGGTTTCCTCAGGGTGCTCCAGTTTCTTCCCACAGTCCAGGAAAGACATGCTGATTAGGTGCAACAGCCATGCTGAATTCTCCCTCAGTGTAGCCGAACAGGTGCCGGAGTGTGACTACTAGGGGATTTTCACAGCAACTTCATTGCAGTATTAATATGTGTACTTGTGACACCAGTAAATAAACTTATATCTATCACATTTCTATCTCTCAGGGCAGCATGGTGGCACAGTGGTTAGCATTGCTGCTTCACAGCACCAGGCACCCAGGTTCAATTCCTGGCTTGGGTACAGTCTGTGCAGAGCTTACACGTTCTCCCCATATCCATGTGAGTTCCCTCTGGGTGCTCCAGTTTTCTCCCACAGTCTAAAAGACGTGGTGGTTAGGTGAATTGGCCATGCTAAATTCTCCCTCAGTATACCCGAACAGACGCCAGAGTGTGGCAACTTGGGGATTTTCACAGTAACTTCATTGCAGTGGTAATGTAAGTGTACTTGTGACATTAATAAATAAACTTTAAAAAAGATGTATATGGGCAAGTGGGAATAATATTAGATTGCAAATTCTTTGAGGAGGTAACTAAGTGTGTGGACGAAAGCAGAGCAGTTGACATTGTTTACGTGGATTTTAGTAAGGTGTTTGATAAGGTTCCCCGTGGTAGGCTCATGAAGAAGATAAGGATGTGTGGGATAGAAGGAAATTTGGCCGATTGGATAAGTAACTGGCTGTCTCTTAGAAGACAGAGGGTGGTGGTGGAAGGGAAATTTTTAGACTGGAGGCCAGTTGCCAGTGGTGTACCAGTGCTGGGTCCTCTGCTATTTGTGATTTTTATCAATGACTTGGAAGAGAGGGCTGAAGGATGGGTTAGTAAATTTGCTGATGACACCAAGATTGGTGGACTAGTGGATGAGGTGGAGGGCTCTTGCAGGCTGCAAAGAGACATTGATAGGATGCAGAGCTGGGCTGAAAAGTGGCGTTTAATCCTGATAAGTGTGAGGTGATTCATTTTGGTAGGACAAACTTGAATGCAGATTACAGGGTCAACGGCAGGGTTCTGAGGAATGTGGAGGAACAGAGAGATCTTGGGGTTCATATCCACAGATCTCTGAAGGTTGCCACTCAAGTGGATAGAGCTTTGAAGAAGGCTTATAGTGTATTAGTGTTTATTAACAGGGGGTTTGAGTTTAAGAGCCGTGGGGTTATGCTGCAACTATACCGGACCTTGGTGAGACCACGTTTGGAATATTGAGCTTTCAGAGTGCTGGTCTTCATCAGGTGAATGACTCACCAGCACTCCAAAACCAATTGATACCAATTCAACCTGTTGGACTTTAACATAGTGTTGTGAGACTCCTCACTGTGCCCACCCCAATCCAACATCAGCATCTCCACATCACGGTGCTATTAGGCAGAGTCAACATAGATCTTTAAAGAAAAATGTTTGACAATTCTGTTAGGGGTTTTCTAGGGTATAACTTGCAGGGTGGATAAGGAGAAACCAGTGGATAAGATATATTTGGATTTTCAAAAGCCACACAGAAAGTTGCTACTTAAGAGGTTGTTAACAATAGGGCTCATGAGATTAGTAGAATAATGGATCAAAGATTGGTTCTGGTGAAACTCTTTTTGTCTATCTACACTTGCTGTCAGACATTCAGGGGAAATGGTGGTATTGTGGGAATGTCACTGCACGAGTAATTAGAATCCCAGTCTGGTGAGCTATGGGCACAGGTTCAAATCCCACCATGGCAGCTGGTGGAATTTAAATTCAATCAGTAAGAAATCTGAGGACATAAAACTAGTCTTAGTAATGGTAACTGTGGTAATTATCATCGATTGATGGAAAAGCCCTTATGGTTTACGAGTGTCCTTTAGGAAAGTAGGACGGTGCAGTGGTTAGCACTGCTGTCTCACTGTGCCAGGGACCCAAGTTCGATTCCTAGTTTTGGTCATGGCAAGTAAGAGTAACAGAGGCATATTGCCAAAGTTTCCCATCTTGAATTCATCAGGACAAACACAAGAATGCCAAATTTGAAACAATCACAATTTATGCTACAGGATAAAAGGAGGATGATATGGGGTGGCACGGTGGCACAGTGGTTAGCACTGCTGACTCACGTGCCAGCGTTCCGGGTTCGATTCCCAGTTTGGGTTACTGTCTGTGCAGCGTCTGCATGTTCTTCCCATGTCTACACGGGTTTCCTCCAGGTGCTCCGGTTTCCTCCCGCAGTCCAAAAGAGGTGTTGGTTAGGTGCATTGATCATGCTGAATTGTCACTCAGTGTACCTGAACAGGTGCCAGGGTGTGGTGACCAGGGGATTTTCACAGTAACTTCATTGCAGTGTTAATGCAAGCTGACTTGTGACACTAATAAATAAACTTAAACGTTAAAGTTAATCTGCTACCCTTACTTGGATGGGACCACATGTGATTCTAGACCCACAGCAATATGGTTGGCTCTGAACTGCCCTCAGAACTGGCCTGGCTTGCAATCCAGTTCTGGAGCAATTAGGGATGGGCAACAAATGTGGTTTTGTCAAAGAGCCAACTTCCCATTAATCAATATAAAAAACATGCTGACTATTTCCTAACTGTTTACTTTTTGTTATTAGATTTCTAACATTCGCAGTATTTTGCTTTCAGGGGTCGGTTAGCTCAGTTGGCTGGATGGCTGGTTCGTGATGTGAAGTGCTGCCAACAGCGCAGGTTCAATTCCCATACCAGCTGAGGTACAGGCATTCTCAACCTTGCTCCTTGCCTGAGGTGTGGTGATCTGCAGGTTAAATAATCATCTATCAGCTCTCTCTCAAAAGAGAGATCAGTCTATAGTCATCTGGGACAATTGTGACTTTCACTTCATTTTGTTTTCATATTATTTGTAAAAATATGTGAATGAATAGAAAGCAGATGCATCATGTTGTGTTAGCAGGTTATAACTAGTCAGTTGCTACAAGAATCCATGCTTGGGCCTTAGCTAATTACAACCTATATCAATGATAGAGATGATTCTGACAATAGAACCATAGATGATAGGAGCAGGAGGAGGCCATTTGGCCCTTCAAGCCTGCTGTGCAATTCATTAAGATCACAGCTGATCATCCAACTCAGTAGCCTAATCCTGCTTTGATCCCATTCGCCCCAAGTGCTGTATCCAGCCGCCTCTTGAATACATTCAATGTTTTGGCACCAACTACTTCCTGTGGCAATGAATTCCACAGGCTCACCACTCTTTGGATGAAGAAACGTGTCCTCACCCCCATCCTAAATGGTCTACCTTGAATCCTCAGACTGTGACCGCTGGTTCTGGACTCCCTCATCATCCAGAACATCCTCTCTGTATCTATCCTATCCAGATCTGTTAGAATTTTATAAGCCTCAATGAGATCTCCCCTCATTCATCTGAACTCCAGTGAAAACAATCCTGACCTAGTCAACCTCTCCTCATATATTAGTCCCACCATCCCTGGAATCAACCTGGTAAACATTCACTGCATCCTTTCGAGAGCAAGAACATCCTTCCTCAGAAAAGGAGACCAAAACTGCACACAATAAGCTAGGTGTGCAACAACACAGCCCTGCTCCTGTACTCAAAACCTCTCGTAATGAAGGCCAACATGCCATTTGCCTTCTTTACCGCCTACTGCACCTACATGCTTACCTTCAGTGGCCTTTGAACAATAACACCCAGGTCCTGCTGCACACTCCCCTTTCAAAGTTAGGTGCAGTACAAAGTTAAGTGGATAGGTAAACTGTGAGAAGGACTCAAAGAAACTGCGAAGGTATAGGTTCAGTGAGTGGGAAGGAGAGGCTTAGAAAGGATGGATAGTCAAAAGCTTTTTCCCAAGGTGCGTGTGTCAATTCCAAGGGGACACAGGTTGAAGATAAGGGGGAGAAAGTTTCAGGGAGATGTGTAGGGGAAGTTTTTCCCACAGAGAATAGTGAGTGTCTAGAACGCGCTGCCAGAGGAGGTGGTGAAAGCAGGCACATTGGCAACATTTGTGAGGCATCTGGATGGATACATGAATAGGGAGGGAATAGAGGAATACAGACCAAGTAAGGGCAGAAGGTTTTTTTTAGTTTAGTTAGGGCATCATGATCGGTACAGATTTGGAGGGTCGAACAGCCTGTTCCTGTGCTGTACCTTTCTTTGTTATTTATTCAAATGGAGGAGAACGTTGGGAATTGTGAAATTATCCACTTAGGTAGGAAGAGCTGTAAAGCAGAAAATGATGTGAGACTGGTAAAAGCAAAGTGATTTGAGTGCCCCTGTGCGTGACTCATAGGAACTTAACATGCACTTCAGCCAGTGATTAGGAGGACAAGTGGTAGGCTCAACTTTACTGAGAGGGAATCAGAGTATAACAAAGTCTTTCTGCAATAAAGGCTTTGGTGAGACTGCACCTAGATTATTGTGTACCTTTTGATCTAATTCCCTGAAGAAGGATGTACTAAGGGGTGTAATAAAATTTCACTATAAGGGTTGATCTCAGGGATGTTCTAGGAAGAGAGGTTGAGTAGAATGGGCTTAAATTCTTTGTAGTTTGGAAGAACAAGCAGCTAACTCATTTAAACTTTTGAAGAATAGATATTGAGTTGAGTGACTGTTTCTCCTAAACCAGCCTCTTGTCTTAGCTTCAAATTAAGAGGTCAACCTCTTGGTAAGATGAAAACAAAATGCTTCAGTCACTTTTGAATCTTTGAGGTTCTGTGCTCAGGCATTGAGAACATTCAAACAAGAGATCAATACATAGTTAGAAGTCTCACAACACCAGGTTGAAATCCAACAGGTTTATTTGGTATCACCAGCTTTCGGAGCACTGCTCCTTCATCGACTGAGTGGAGAGTTGGGTTCACAAACAGGGCATGTATAGACAGATAGTCGGTTACAAAATAATGGTCAGAATGCAAGTCTTTACAGGTAATCAAGTCTTTACACATACAGACAATGCGAGTGGAGAGAGGGATAATCACGGGTTAACGAGGTGTGAATTATCTCAAGCCAGGATAGTAAGTAGGCATGGTACATTGACGAGACTATGCAAATGCTATGACAACGTATGAATGGACACCACGCGACAATCACCAGGTAAGAATGTTCCCTCCCATTTGGGGAACAATTTAGCAGTCATGGGCATTCAGCCTCTGATCTTTGAGAAAGCGTTCTCCAAGGCGGCCTTCAAGACACATGATAACTCAGAATCGCCGAGCAAAATCTGATTGCCAAGTTCTACATGCATTAGGATGGCCTCAACTGGGATCTTGGGTTCATGTCGCACTACATGTAATCTCCCCACCATTTGGCCTGACTACTTACTATCCTGGCTTGAGACATTCACACCTCTTTAACTTGTGATTATCCCTCACTCCACTCGCATTGTCTGTACCTGTAAAGACTTGATTATCTGTAGAGGCTCACATTCCAACCATTATCCTGCAATTGAATCCCTGCCTATATATGTTGTGTTCATGAACCCACCTCTTCATTCATCTAATGAAGGAGCAGTGCTCTGAAAGCTGGTGATACCAAATAAACCTGTTGGACTTTAACCTGATGTTGTGAGACCTCTTACTGTGCCCACCCCAGTCCAACACTGGCATCTCCACATCATGGATAGATAGTTTGATTTGATTTGATTTATTATTGTCACATGTATTAACATATAGTGAAAAGTATTGTTTCTTGTGTACTATACAGACAAAACATGCCATGCATAGAGAAAGAAATGAGAGAGTGCAGAATGTAGTGTTACAATCATAGCTAGGGTGTAGAAAAAAGTCAACTTAATGCAAGGTAGGTCCATCTAAAAGCAGGGAAGAAGCTGTTCTTGAGTCAATTGGTATGTGATCTCAGACTTTTATATCTTTTCCCAGACAGAAGAAGGTGGAAGAGGAAATGTCCAGGGTGTGTGTGGTCCTTGATTTTGCTGGATGTTTTGCCAAGACAGTGGTAAGTGCAAACAGGGTCAATAAATGGGAGGCTGGTTTGTGTGATGGTTAGGCAGAGGAAGAGAATTAAGGAATATAGGGATAAGTAAGGAAAGTGGAGTTGATAGAGAAGATCAGTTATGATTTTATTGAATGGCAGGGCAGGTTCCAGGAGCCATAGAGCCTATTCCAGCTGCTCTTATTTCTAATGTTCTCATGTTAATTTTGTGGAAAAGCAAAATATAATAATAATCATGAATGTTACCAGATTATTGTAAAAATGCATCCAGGTCGATGATGTCCTTCAGAGAAGGAGATCTATTACTCCTACCATCTCTGGTGTGTGTGAACGCCTGGCCCAAACTATGTTGTTGACTCCTCGAGCCCTCCAGCCTCTGCCTACATTTCAATTTTAAATATTACTGTTGCAGTTGAAGTGAATCCACAGTGCAAATATCTGGGTGCTCCAGGAAATCAATGTACCCCATAGAATGGGTTAATAAAGGCTCTTTGATCCTCAGTCTGTATTCCAGTACAGACTGAGGATATTTGAACTGGACTGCACCTCAAATTTTAGTAGGCTGGTAAAAGGTAGAAATTGTTACTAAAATAGTTTATATATTCCACATAGTAAAAGGATTGGGTTTTCGCGGTGACTCACCCACTCGTCCAATGCAACTTGACAAGGGCTCCAGACAAAATGATGCTGATAAAATAACACCAATGATCTTATCTGTCCTTTCTATCCAGAATTTGGAGGATATTAAAATCTAAGCTTGGCGATAGCTAATGATTACTTCCTGATTGATCTCAGGGTTGTAGTTTAAGCCCTGTCCAAGAGCACAAAGACTGAGTTTGGTACCCTACTGCGGTGTTGAAGGGATGTTGCGCCATTGGATGCATTGTATTTTCAATGACATATTAAGCCCTGTGTGTTCTCTGAGGTGGTTGGAAAAGATCTGGTGGCATATTGTTGAAGAAGATCTGGGGTTGGGGGGGAGGTCTGGGATGGGGGCAATGGGTGTGGTAGGTGCTGAGGCCTTTGTTTTATCACAAAAACCTCTGGTCATCATCAATTTTTTGTTAATTAATCTGTGGGACATTGGCATACTGGCTGGCCAGCGCTGATTGCCCATCCCTAGCTACCCAAGGGCAATGCCGCATTGTTGTCGCTTTGGAGTCAAATGTAGGCCAGACCTGCAGATTTCCTTCCCCAAAGGATATTAGTGATCCAGATGGGTTTTTCCAACACTGGTTTCACGGTCATCAGTAGATTCCAGATCTTTTTTATTGAATTCCAATTCCACCATCTGCTGCGGCGGGATTCGAACCCGGGTCCCCAGAACATTAGATGAGTTTCTGGATTAATAGACTGGTGCTAATACTGCTCTTTGTGCGATCTTGTTTGCGTGCAGATTAGCTGCTGTAGTTCTTATACTACAATGATGATTATGCTTCAGCTATGAAGAGAGTCTGGTTAGACTGTAGTTGTTTACTTTAGAGCAGAGAGGCTGAGGGAGAACTTGGTTAAAGGGTAGATAAGAAGGGCCTTTTCCCCTTGGTAGAGGGGGCATAGATTTAAGGTAAGGGGCAAGAGATTTGAGGAAAATCTTTTTCATCCAGCAGCTGGTGGGAATCTGGAACTCACTACCTCAAAGGGTGGTAGAGGCAGCAACCCTCACAACATTTAAGAAGCATTTAGATGAGCACTTGAAACACCACAGCATGCATGGCTACAAAGAAAGCGCTGGAAAATGAGATTGGAATAGGTGGATGTTTGATGGTCAGTGCAGACACGATGGGCCGAAGGACGGCATGGTGGCACAGTGATTAGCACTGCTGCCTCACAACACTGGGTACCTGGGTTCAATTTCCGGCATGGATCCCTGGCTACATGGAGTTCACACATTCTCCCTGTGGGTTTCCTCTGGGTGCTCTGGTTTCCTCCCACATTCCAAAGATGTGCGAGTTAGCTTGATCAGCCATGCCCCTTAGTGCCAGGGAGGTTAGTAGGGTAAATAAGTAGGGTAATGAGGATAGGGCTTGGGTGGGATTGTGGTCAGTGCAGACTTGACAGGCCAAATGGCCTCCTTCTACACTGTAGGGATTCTATGGATTCTATGATTTTTCTGTAATGACACCGGACAGAATTTTCCCAACCCGCTGCCAGAGGAATTGCAGCAGCCAGGACACGGACCATAGAAAGGTTCATTGACCTCGGGCTGGTTCTTCCAGCCTTGGAGCGAGCATGGTCGGAAAATCCCACCCCCTGATTCTATAATTCTAAAATTCTTGGTTGCTTTGAGCTTTGCGACGTGCTCTGCTTGTGAAAGACGCCACAGAAGTGCAAGTCCTTTCACGCCTTTCTTATTTTACTCTGCTTTCTGATCAACCTTGAAGTTCTCCTGTTAGCACTGCGACTTTTATCATAGTTTCTCAGTTAAAGTGCAGTCTTTGTCCTTACATTTCAATGCGTGTTCTGACATTTCAGAGCATACTGCATTGCACATCTTTATACGGAGCGTGTGACAATCTGTTCACTCATCTGGGCTGCCTGCAGTATCAGATGACCTTCCCTATCACTTTGTGTACTTTTTAAATCTCTCTCAGAATGAGGTGATTGCTTTTTGCTGCTATCTGCTGACTGGCAGGAATTGTAATTGGGTTGCTGTTAATAACTGATAGAAGTGGTAGCGACTGCGAGGGAGTCCCTCCTGTCGCCTGCAACCAGCGCTCGCAATTTTTCTTGGGCCAACTCAAGCGTGGCAGCTACAGAGATTTGCTTTGGCTCTTACTTTAACACTGTGGTTCGACCCAAGTGGTTTTACTTGTGCGAAGAAGTGTGACGAACTATTTCCGCCATTTGAACACATGGCAGTGCTCCAACAAAAATGTGTTGATTAATGAACCCAGACTGAAGTGTAATTCTGAGGAGTGTGAGCCAGACTAGGGATGGCACAGTGGCACAGTGGTTAGCATTTCTGCCTCACAGCACCAGGGGCCCGGGTCCAATTCCGTGTCTGCACGTGTTTCCTCCGGGTGCTCCGGTTTCTTCCCACGTTCCAAAGATGTGCAGGTTAGGTGGATAGGCCATGCTGAATTACCACTTAGTGCCCCAAGATGCACAGAAACTGGGAGCAGGAGTAGGCCATTTGACCCTTCAAGCCTGCTCCACCATTCATTATGATCATGGCTGATCACCAAATTTAATATCCTGATCTCCCATATAGAAATGTAGACATGTAGGTTAGGGGACTGGCAGGATAAATATGTGGGGTTACAGGAAAGGGCCTGGGTGGGACCCTCTGTCGGAGAATAGGCCCAATTGATGGGCCGAACGGCCTCCCACTGCACTGTAGGTATTCTATGAATAAGTTGCAGTAAGCAACTGCACAGATGAAAGAGGCCAAAGAAATCACATGCTGAATTGAAAATCCGATGGGATAAATTAGGATCTTAGCGCACCCATTTCCTGAATGGAAACCAAGGATAAAGAAGTCCAATGTAGAGGGCCTATCACCTTTGGCCAGACAGCTGGAAATATGCCCAATGCTCTATTAGTTCAGGTACTGGAGTGATGTTCCTGACATAAGAACATAAGAACATAAGAAATAGGAGCAGGAGTAGGCCATCTAGCCCTTCGAGCCTGCCCCGCCATTCAATAAGATCATGGCTGATCTGTTGTGGCTCAGTTCCACTTTCCCGCCCTCTCCCCATAACCCTTAATCCCCTCTCTTATCAAAAACCCATCAACCCGCTTCTTAAAAATATTTAGCGAGGCAGCCTCCACCACTTCAACGGGCAGAGAATTCCAGAGATTCACCACCCTTTGAGTGAAGAAGTTCCTCCTCAACTCCGTTCTAAACCGCCTCCCCTTTATCTTGAGGCTGTGCCCCCTAGTCCTACTGTCTTTTTTGAGCGGGAAGAGTCTCTCCACCTCTATCCTATCCATCCCATTCATCATCTTATACGTCTCAATGAGATCTCCCCTCATTCTTCTAAACTCTAGCGAGTACAAGCCTAGTTTATTCAGCCTCTCCTCATAGCTCAACCCCCTCAACTCCGGTATCAGCCTAGTAAACCTCCTCTGCACTCCCTCCAGGGCCAAAATATCCTTGCACAGGTGCGGCGCCCAAAACTGCACACAGTACTCCAGCTGCGGCCTCACCAATGCCCTATACAGCTGCAGCAAGTATAAAGTATAAGTATAAAGTATAAGTATAAAGCAGTCACTACATCCTTTGAACGTGCTGATACAGACCCTTCCATCCGTGGTCTCCTCAATACTGGAGAGACCAATCGCAGACTAACTGCTTTGTAGAACATGTCTGCTCAGTGCATAAGCATGACCCTAAACTTTCTTCTGCTGACCCTTTCAATCTCCCACCTTGCTCTCAGTCTGATATTTCTGTCCTCGGCCTGCAACGGTGTTCCAATAAAGCTCAGCGGAAGATCTGCAATTACCTTTCAACTGGGCACTCTATAGCCTTCTGGTACATGATATGACTTCCATCAAACTTAGATCCTAACTTCTGTCTTTGTCTTGTTTTATGCATTTTCCTTTTGGATTGTTAGTTTCTACCATTTTTTTTGCATTTGGGCTCTTGCTATTCAACCGTTAACACCTCAACAATGCTCATGCTTTAATCATTACCACACCCTTTGGCATTTTGAGATCCTAGTCAACCTGTGGGCTAAGTGGTGGAAGAAGCGTATACTCAGGCTGAAGCGTAAAAGGCAAAAGATGAGACAGAGGTCCAGGTGAACAACTGCGAAAGATGCAGTACTGATCAGGCTTTGTTGAAGGCAATGGCCTAGTAGTATTATCACTAGACTTTCAATCCAGAAACTCAGCTAATGGTCTAGGAACCAGGTTCGAATCCCGCCACAGCAAATGGTGCAATTTGAATTCAATAAAAAAAATCTGGAATTAAGAATCTGCTGATGACCATGAAACCATTGTCAAGCATTGGAAAAACCCATCTGGTTCACTAATGTCCTTTAGGGAAGGAAATTTGCCCATCCTTACCCAGTCTGGTCTACATGTGACTCTAGAAGCACAGCAATGTTCATAAGATATAGGAGCAGAATTAGGCCATTTGGCCCATCGGGTCCACTCCGCCATTCGATCATGGCTGATATGCTCCTCATCTTCATTTTCCCGCCTTCTCCCCATAACCCTTCAACCCATTGCCAATTAAAAATCTAACTCCTCCTCAAATTTACTCACTGTCCCAGCATTCACTGTACTTCAGAGTAGCAAATTCCACAGATTTGCAATCCTTTGGGAGAAGTAGTTTCTCCTCAACTCTGTTTTGAATTTGTTATCCCTTATCCTAAGACTATGACCTCCCGTCCTAGAACGCCCCACAAAAGAAAGCAACTCTCAACTGCCCTCAGGCAACTAGGGATGGGCAGTAAATCCTGGCCAAGCAGTGATGCCCATGTTCCATAAATGAATTTTTAAAAATGAATAGAAAAGATGGCAGATAGATTCCGACGCTCCTGTTCTTCTAAGACAAACAATTTGGAGGCACCTCAGATGCTGATCATGAAATCAACTTTTAGGTTGCTCTTTTGTGGTCCTGTGGCTTCATGTACAATAGTTGCCAAATGAAATGAAACCTTTTGTTGATTAGTTGCCCTTACAGCAATGGATTTACTATGTAGTACACCTTGCTCGAGGACGGGTTCCCCTGATTCCAGGGAGGCCTCCAAATTGCAGGAGAATCTATACACTTGAAATAAAGTTTAATAAACCAAACACAAATATGGCTAGGGTAAGCATGAAATGCTCACTCCAGGTATAATTCAAATGGTCCACTAGGGAGCTTTAATCAAACAAAGTTTATTTAAGGATACAGATAACACATAGAAGGAAAATTAGCCAGTGGGCTGATGAATGGCAGATGGAGTTTAATTTAGATAATGCATTTTGGTAGATTGAACCAGGGCAGGACTTACTCAGTAAATGATAGGGCATTGAGGAGAGTTGTAGAACAAAAAGATCTAGCGGTACAGGTTCATAGCTCCTTGAAATTGGAATCATAGGTGGACAGAGTGGTGAATAAGGCATTCGGTGTTCTTGGTTCCATTGGTCAGAACATTGAATACAGGAGTTGGAACGTCTCGTTGAAGTTGTACAACACATTGGTAAGGCCACACTTGGAATACTGTGTTCAGTTCTGGTCATCCTATTATATAATGGATATTATTAAGCCAGAAAGAGTGCAGAAGAGATTTACTAGGATGCTACTGGGACTTGATGGTTTGAGTTATAAGAAGCAGCTGGATAGACTGGGACTTTTTTCTCTGGAGCATAGAAGGTTGAGGGGTGATTTTATAGAGGTCTATAAAATAATGTGGGACATAGATCAACTAGAAAGTCAATATGTTTCCCAAAGGTAGGGGTGTCTAAAAGTTTAAGGTGAGAGGGGAGAGATACAAAAGTGTCCAGAGGGACAAATCTTTCACATAGAGTGTGGTGAGTGTCTGGAACAAGCTGCCAGAGGTAGTAGTAGGGGTGGGTATAATTTTGTCTTTTAAAAAGTATGTAGATAATTACATGGGTAAGGTGGGTATAGATTGATATGGATCAAATGTGGTCAATTGGGACTAGTTTAGGGGTTTAAAAAAAGGGCGGCATGGACAAGTTAGTCCGAAGGGCCTGTTTCCATGCTGTAAACCTCTATGACTCTGTGACTCTAATAAATTTTACTAATTACAAACAAGAGAAAAGACATGATATCGTATAAACCTTAACAGCTCAATGTACTGTTCCAAGACTAACATTCTTACAAACATTCATCTGGTTTCAATTGAGCACAGAAAATAAGTAAGCTCACGTGATGCTGGATCTTGCAAAGTTTCCACTCTGTCTGTGGTTTACTCCTTTGGATGGTGAGTTGAAAACATTGAGGGTTTCAACCCTGGTACTTTCAGCACACCTCAAGAGACAGAGATACTCTTTGCCTCTAGCTAGTAGCCAGCCAGGCACCAAGAGCTACATTTCCAATACCAGGGAGTGACACAGAAACACTGGATGGGATTTTACAGCCTCACTCATCACAAAACCATAAAATCCTGCCCAAAGTCATTGGGCATTGTCCGCCCTTTGCCTGCTCTGATTCCCATGACGGGCGGGGCTGTAAAATCCTGATGACTGTCTTCAGTCTGGAGTACAAACACTTTCTAGCTAGCCTGCAGCCAGACTGAAAATGAACCCTTGGATTCCTCAGTGTAGCACTCACCTGACCTTGACCTGTCAATCACCTTCCCTTGACATTTCAAAAGGTTGCAAAGCTCCTGCTAATAGCCCAAGTGAAAAATAAACAAGATGCCCATAATGATTCCTTCAACAGGCGTCGCGGCAATGATACAAAAAAAAGACCAGGCCTGCTTTTAAAAAAAGTGCAGAGAAACAGGATTAAAATATCTTTCTTAAAGGGACAGGAGCAGGCACACTTCACTTGCTCTATATGCGGCAATCCTCAAAGGAACCGCAGGAGTCCACCGCTATAAAGGTAAATATTTCACTTACCTTAATAAGTAGCAAGTGAAAGCAAGGGATATTTTTATATGCAAACATACAAATTAGGAACAGCTGTAGACCACTCAGCGCAGTAAGAACAATGAACAACACACCATGGGAAACAGGCCCTTCGGCCCAACGAGCCCGCGCCGCCATCTTAACAATGTGTTTTTCCTCCTCCACCCTTGACCCATGTCTCTGCTTATGGTACCCCCATTGGAAACCAAATTAAGGGGAGAATAATTTAGGGACAATTTGTTACACCAATCAGCCTAATTAGCACATCTTTAGGGTGTGGGAGGAAACTGGAGCACCCGGAGGAAACCCACGCAACCACGGGGAGAATGCGCAAACTCCCACAGACGCCGGCCCAAATCCATGTGTCTGCACAGCAAACAGTGATAGTCACTGAGCTGTCGCGGTGCCCATCTGCTGGTCCAGTTTTAAGCATACACAAATGACGTGAAGTACTAGGCTATTCCCGAAACATCCAAGAGCAGCCCACGCACAACCCACCGTGTGCATGCCCCTCGTTAGACAACAAGGTGGACCGACGCACCTGCGGAGTAAAAGAGAAAAACGATAAATCACTTGGACTTAAACCTGGTGTTGTCAGACTTCTTACTGTGTTTACCCCAGTCCAACGCCAGCATCTCCACATCATGACCATTCAGTGCCCCAGAGCCTACTCCACCTTTCAACAAGACCATGGCAGATCTGATTTTAACATTAACCCCACGTTCCAGCCTATTCCGTCCCTCACACCCCCCACCCCCTCCCAACCCGCACCCGGCTCCCCTCATAATCTTTCACCCACTTGCTTATTAAAAACCCATCTTACTTTGCCTTTAAGATACTCAAACACTCTGGGTGGGATTTTCCTGCTCTTCCCACCAGTGGGATTATCTAGTCTGGCTGAAGGCGTCCCTCCCACGGCAGGTCCTCTGGCAGTGGGGCAGCAGGGACATGCAAAGCACCATAGACCTTAGAGGGAACCAGAAGATTCCAGTGACATCCAATGGCCAGCCACTTTTGCCACTGGAACACATACAGCAATGGCGGGGGTGGGGGCTGGTGGGTGGGGGGTAGATTTGGGGGGAATGTGGAGGGGGGGGTGAATGGGTGTTTAAAAATACCTTTTCCAACCTGGTTACCTTGACATTTCCCTGGTGCCTGAACCTGGATTTTAACTTTACTGGCCTAAGTGGGAACAGGACAGACTCACATCAGGTGCTAGCTTTTCACTCTACTCGATTTTACCCTCCATTACAGAATCGCAGGATTGTTGAGTCTGCACTGGCTCTCGAAATGAACACCATTACTTAGTGCATTCCCCTGCCTTCCTCCCCCCCACCTCCCTTCCCCAGCATCTCCCCCCTAGCCTCCCTCCCCATACCCCTGCACATTGCTTCTATTCAAATAATCACCTCATACCCAATTGAATGCCTGAATTGAAGCTGCTTCCCAACACACTGCCAGGCAGTGCGGCCCAGACCCCAACCGAAAGAAGTGCCAGTTAGGTACATTGACCATGCTAAATTTATATAAGACAAATATTAGAGGGCAGTTTTTCACGCAAAGGGTAGTGGGGGTGTGGAATGCACTGCCGAGTAAGGTGGTGGAAGCAGGCACGCTAGGGTTGTTTAAGAGTCACTTAGACAGCCATATGAGCGGGCTACATATAGGGGGATATAGTAGGCCTTACTGAACATTGTAGGCTTGGGAATACGTTTTGCCTCAGGAATGTTAGTCTTTGCCTGTTTAATAATGAATTTTTTTTGTCTCCACAGGCATTTAAGTCCAGCAAGGGGCATGCAGGCGGCAGGTTGTAGTGGGCTGCTCTTGGATGTTGCTTCGGGAGTTGCCTATTGCTTCATGTCGTTAGTGTGCTTAAACTGGACCATCTCGAGGGCAACATGACAGCTCAGAGACTATCTCTGTTGCTGTGCGGACACATGGATTTGGGCCTGTGTCTGTGGGAGTTTGCACGTTCTCCCCGTGGTTGCGTGGGTTTCCTCCGGGTGCTCCGGTTTCCTCCCACATCCCCCAAAGATGTGCTTTTAGGCTGATTGATTGGGTACTAAAATTGTCCCTAAATTGGACCTCCCTGATCCTCGCACGTTAGGCGTAGACTAAAATCATGAATAGGTCACTGAGATAGTAGGACGGCGGCGCGGGCTCGTTGGGCCGAAGGGCCTGTTTCCCGTGCTGTGTTGTTCTTTGTTCTTTTGTTCTTTGTTCTAAATTCTCCCTCAGTGTATCCCAACAGGCGCCAGAGTGTGGCAACTAGGGAATTTGCACAGTAACTTCATTGTGGTGTTAATGTAAGCCTACTTGTGAAACAAATAAGCTTAAACTTAACCACTCTTTGTGTGAAAAAGCCCATTTCAAACCAACTGACTTCAGGGTAAGAACACACTGCCGGCTGTCTGAATAAACAAAGTGTGGGACTTCAGCCCCTTCAGTATCCCACGAGTGCTGTCTGACACCAGGTCATGAGGGTTTCTAGGTGTACAACAACAATGATATCAGCAAGCAGCTCAAGCAGCCAAACACATTGAAGTATTCTCACAGACAGCAAACTCAGCTTGGAGGGGACTGCAAACTTTGTTTTACTTACAGAACCACAAGCTTGCAATAAGTTTACCTTTCATTGTTGTTTATTTTCAATTCCCCTCTGTTTATTTTGACAAAATTAAGAGGTTTTGAGGGGATTAAAGACTCTGAAATTAGATCAGCATTTTCTGTGATTGATTGACAGTTTTATGAGAATGTAAACAGATGGATTTTTTCAAAGGAATTATTGAATAGATGCTTTTGTTCTATTTCATGAACATTTTAAAGACTGGCCAGTGTTTTTATTTGGCTCCCTGGTTCTGTACCTCGTACATGCTGGAAGAAAGCCTCAAAGACTCAGCAGGTGTGAAGACATTCGCCAGAATTCTACCACCCCACCTGCCACAGGAATCAGAGTAGGTGAGGGCATACAATGGGAAGATCCATTGACGCCAAATGGGGTTTACTGTCTTGGGTCGAGCGAGGCTGTAAAATCCCACCCATTAAATTATTGTGAAAATCAAACCACAGTCTTTCCTACATACATTTGTATCTGCTCCAGAATGAAGAAGAGGACTTTGTTCACTGGAGAAAGGACCATAAAGCAACTGAACTCTTACACAATGCTGATCAATTTAATGCACTCTTACCTTTAAAGGAGAGATCCTTATGATCAATTACTTCATTAAAAACATGCCTAAATCACCAAATGCGTTATAGTAGTTGAAATTAACAAGAGCCAGGATTCTCTAACCTTGTGCAGTTCCGCTGCTGTGAATGGAGATTTGGCCGAACCTAGCGGTGGCAGCAAGACGTACAGCAGCGAAGAAATCCGCCCAAGACCTTTTGAACTTACCTGCCAGAGGGTTTCCCACTCCACAGCAGGTTTCATCCAAGACCCATGGACAGACTTATCTGCCTTAGTTCCCTTCAGGAACCCACCTGCCTGGGCAAAAATAGCAATGGCAGGTAGAAGTGAATTTGCCGCAGACATTTAAATGATAAACTTGACGTCACTTTAAGTGAGCGTCAGGTTGCGACCTGCCACGTTTTTAGACCCAGTGAAAATGGAGGGGGCGGGGGGATGCGGTGGAGGATGTGGGTGGTGGGTAGGTAGAAATCGGACGGCAAGTATAAATCTGTGGCCTCGCATTCCTCCCATTTCATCCTCCTGATATGGGTTTGCTTAATGTCAGGAGATGTAAATTCAGCCCGGAATCTTAAACTGAAAAGTTATCTGACAGTTAACTAGTTACTTATTATGCAGCAGCATAGTACACCAAGCTTTTTCACTGCCTGCTATACAAAACTGAAGGAGGGGGAGGGGGGCATAAATTAATAGGTAGGAGAGAAATAAGCTGTTTGATTGTAGGATTATAAATATAGAAATACATTAGTCCACTCACATCCCATCTAAGTCACCTTCAGTCTGTTTTGATTTTAAAAGAAAGGGAGAATCATCTGATTGATTTTCAACTCCGAGGGCATCTCCAATTCAAACTCAGAATTACTTGCTGTGAGAAGAGGTTTAGCTACCTGGCTGTTCATTTTATTGAATCTTCCTTCCCCCCACCTCCCCTGTGCTGAATAAACAGCGAAGCCATTCAGCGCGATAGCCAGCATTCATGTTCCACTCAAGCCCCCTCCCGCCCTTCCCCATCTAAACCAATCAGGCTCACCCTCGATTCCCTTCTGCCTCATGTCCCTATCCAGATGTCCACGAACACATCCATTCGATTTATGGGAATTGACCTGGGCCCAGGATTCTCCGGACTTGTATGACCCTGCTCCTGACGAGAGTGGAGAATTTCTGTGCTCGGCCAAATCTCCGTTCACTGCAGTGGGACCAGAGAATCCCAGCCACGGATGGAGGTCGGAGAATTCCGGCCTTGGTATCTTTGTCGTCATAGAAGTTATCATCGTCGTAGAATCTCTACAGCGCAAGAGGAGGCCATTCGGCCCATTGTGTCTGCACCAACTCTCCGACAGAGCACCTTCACCCAGGCCTTATCCCTGTAATCCCATTTATTTACCCCACTAATCCCCCTAGCCTACACATCTCCGGATACTAAGGGACAATTTAGCATGGCCATTCCATCTAACCCACACATAAGACATAGGAGCAGAATTAGGCCACTCAGCCCATCGAGTCTGCTCCACCATTTAATCACAGCTGATATTTTTTCATCCCCATTCTCCTGCCTTTTCCCCATAACCCCTGATCTCCTTATTAATCAAGAACCTATCTATCTATGTCTTAAAGACACCCAATGACCTGGCCTCCACAGCCTTCTGCGGCAAAGACCTCCAATATTCACCACCCTCTGGCTGAAGAAATTCCTCCTCGTTTTTGTTTTAAAGGATCCTCCCTTCAGACTGAAGTTGTGCCCCCTGGTTCTAGATTTTCATACTAGTGGAAACATTTTTGGAGTGTGAGAGGAAACTGGAGCACCCAGAGGAAACCCACACAGGCATAGGGAGAATGTGCAAACTCCACACAGACAGTGACCCACTCCAGGAATCTACCTTGACCCCTGGTGCTGTGAGGCAGTAGTGCTAAACCACTGCAACCACCCTGCTGCCCCCGTTTAGCTCCATAACCCTCTCTGTAACTTTTTGGGTGGTTTGTGTGATCGGCTTGTCGCTTAGGGATTTTGACTGCATATTTTCAGCAGCTTTACCAAGCTGAAAAAGACACTCTTGGCCCATTTTGAATGTCCAACACTCTTAGTGGAGTTAAACCATTTGAAGATTTCAGTCCAGGCTGGAGAGAGAGAGAGCGAGGACATCTAATTGAAGTGCTCCAGATTATCAGGAAAACCAAATAGCTTACAACCTCAAAACACTGAACCCAAAAGCTGCCTGTAGCATAAGCTGAAGACATGCGAGAACAAGTACAGTTACAGCATAAATTCAACGAGTCATGGGCTTATTGTAAGATCGACACTCAACGTTGCATCACACACAGGAATGTGGAAGAAATGAAGCACAACTTATAAATACAAAATCCCTTTAATGTAGGAAAACATGGTAGTAATGATAGATTTAAAAAGGAGTGTGCGGTGCATTTTCTGAAGGGGGTGGAGGGTTATGGTACCCCAGAGATTATCTATTTTTTGCCACTTCATCTGGTGCATTTCCAGGCTTTTGAAGTCCGCTGTCATTCAGCCTTTCAAGTTTACATGTCTTATCCTGGAAAGGTGCATGTTATTTTAAATGAAATACCTTCAAAGTAACTCTGCAGGATCCATTTCCTTTCATTGCAAATTAAGTCAAAGCACAAAGTGTTGACTCTGAATTCAAAGATTTCTTTTAACAGTGTGTACCGAACAATAGACGCCAGGTTTTGTGTGCCAGGCGAGGCAGCAAGAGACTGCCCAAGGCAGGCTGTTCCTCTACATGTATACAACAACAAAGAACAACAAAGAACAACCCAGCACAGGAAACAGGCCCTTCGGCCCAACGAGTCCGCGCCGCCATCTTAACCAAGCATTTTCCTACACCTACCTTGACCCGTGTGTATGTGTGTGGTACCCCTATTGTAACCAGGTTCAGGGGAGAGTCTGCAGGAGTGAGGAACTCAACTCACAATCACCCAATTCACCAGCCCAAAAGTACTTGGGTGGCATGGTAGCACAGTGGTTAGCACCGCTGCTTCGCAGCTCCAAGGTCCTGGGTTCAATTCCTGACTCGGGTCACTGTCATTCTCCTTGTGTCTAAGCGGGTTTCCTCCAGGTTACTCCTGTTTCCTCCCATAGTCCAAAGATGTGTGTGTTAGGTTGATTGGCTATGCTAAAAAATTGTCCCTTAGTGTCCAGGGGTGTGTAGGTTAGAGGGATTAGTGGGTATAATATGTAGGGATATGGGGGTAGGGCCTGGGTGGAATTGTGTTTGGTGCAGACTCAATGGACTGAAGGGCCTTTTTCTGCACTGTAAGGTTCTATGATAATTATGCACTATGATTTGATGTGGCGTAGTGGCTTTGTCACTGGACACGTAATCCTCAGAACCAGGGTAATTCTCTGGGGACCTGGGTTCAAATCCCAACATGGCAGATGGTGAAATTTGAATTCAATAAAAATCTGGATTTAAACGTCTGATGATGGCCACAAAATCATTACCTAATTGTCAGAAAAACCCATCTGGTTCACTAGTGTCCTTTAGGGAAGGAAATCTGCCATCCTTACCTGGTCTGGCCTACATGTGACTCCAGAGCCACAGCAATGTGGTTGACTCTCAACTGCCCTCTGAAATGGCCTAGTAAGCCAGTCAGCTCAAGGGCAACTAGGACGGGCAATAAATGTGGCCCGGCCCACAATATCCACAAGCCATGAAAGAATTTTTAAGAAGTGCCAGCTTTATCTGAATTGTGCTATTCAGGTTCTTTGTGGCACCTTGGGTTATCTAAGGCACCAAACTAAAATGCCATAGACTCCTTAAGTGTGCAAATCAGGACCTTGGAACTCTGCAGGGCAGAAGGAGACCATTTGGCCCATAAAATCTGCATCGACAGTCCAACAGAGCATTCCATCCAGGCCCTTTCCGACCCCATACATTTATTTGGCTGATCCCCCGACCCACACATCTTGGGACACGAAGGGGCAATTAGGCATAGCCAAACCATGTAACCTGTGCATCTTTGGAGTGTGGGAGGAAGCCGGAGCACTGGAGGAAACCCATGCAGACGCGGGGAGACTGTGCAGACTCCACACAGACAGTCACTCAAGCTAGAAATCAAACCCAGGTCCCTGGCTGTGAGGTAGCAGCGCTAACTACTTTGCCACCGTGCTGCTGGTGTGTTGATAGTAGGACCCTGAACGTGAGCTTCAGATAAGTGGTAGAGCTTACACCACACATATTCCATCTAGCTAAAGCACACATTCTGTGACCTAAACAGCGATCCTTAAAGGAACCACCAGAGGCCACTCAAAACATGTCCCTCATAGGGATCGATTGCCCTACGGTTGGCTGACCACAGGAGTTGGCTGCCTCCCAGCTGCTCTGTGGCAGCAGCATGTTGGTAACAAGATGCCCAATTTGGTTTCAGCCTCAGGGGGCTCGGATTAGCAAGTGGAACTATCAATTTGCCGACTTGAATTTCTGCAAACGATATAAAAGGGACCACAGCAAGAGATGTTGTAGTGATTTTATTTTCTGGAAACGCAGTAGGAGATGTTTTCACTCATGTAGCCGCACAGTCTTGAATCGATGTCCGGAGGCCAAGTGTGCTCTGGAAGACAACCCGCAGGGCCCATGGGGGGAAAGTCTGTCATCAAAGAACAAAGAACAACACAGCACAGGAAACAGGCCCTTCGGCCCAACAAGCCCGCGCCGCCATTTCAACATTGTGAGCCCACTCTTCCACCCATGACCCTTGTCTACGCTTATGGCACTCCACATTGGAAACCAGATCGAGGGGAGACTAGTTTAGGGGCAATTTGTTACACCAATCAGCCTAACAGCACATCTTTGGGGTGTGGGAGGAAATCGTTGGAAAGTTTGTGTCCTACAACACTATTTCCCTCAGGAGAATTGATATTCAGTCTGCGTAGCATTGCTTGAACTTTTCTTACATTGTGGGTGGGATTTTCCAGCCCTTCCTGCCAGCAGAACCTTCCGGAAGGCACGCCACAGAGGTGGGATGGGGTGGGGGGGTTGTATGGTCAGAAAACCTGGCCTATGTTTGCAGATTATTCAGTCGGAAGGCAATTTGTTTGGGACTTTGTGTCTCAGCTGGTGACCTGTGCGTCAGAAGGCTGTGAGTTCGAGTCCCACTCCAGGAGTTAATCTCAACAATTGTGGCTGCCGCTCAGAGACCTGCTGGGATTTTAAATCCTGGCCCTATCTGCCTCTCAGGATGATGCAAAAGATTCTATGGTGGCTTAGATAATAAGAACAGAGACAAATAACCTGGGCCTTATTACATTAGTGTTTGAGGGAGTTTGCTGTGTGCAAATTGGTTGTCATGATGTGGAGATGCCGGCGTTGGACTGGGGTAAACACAGAAAGAAGTCTCACAACACCAACTCACAACAATTGGTGTGAGACTTCTTACTGTGCAAATTGGTTGCCATGGATGCCAAATTGCACACAAGAAAGTACCTCATTGGTTGTAAAGCGCTTGGCAACAACCCATGTGGTAGTGGAAGATGTTATATAAACACAGGTGGCACAATGGTTAGCACTGCTGCCTCACAGCGCCAGGCTCCCGGTTTCAATTCTAGCCTCAGGTGATTGTGTGGAGTTTGCATGTTCTCCCCATGCCTGCGTGAGTTTCCTCCGAGTGCTCCGGTTTTCTCCCACGGTGCAAAGATGTGCAGGTTAGATGGATTGGCAATGCTAAATTGCCCCCTAGTGTCAGGGGGATTATCAGGGTAAATATTGGGGGGGGGGGGGGGTGGGGCTATGGGAATAGGGCTTGAGTGGGATTGTGACTTGATGGGCCAAATGGCTTCCTTCTGCATTGTAGGGATTCTATGGATTCCACGCACAAGTACTGGTTTTCTTGTTTCTTTCTTGGAAAAATGGAGAGCATATAGAGCTGTCAACTCTAATTAGAAAATTGAAAGCAGAATACTGCAAGTGTTGGAAATGAGAGAAAAAGCACTAACATTTCAAGTCCTGAAGAAGAGGACTCTAAACATTGGCTCCATTCTCTCTCCACAGATGCTGCCAGACCTGCTGGTTTTTCCGGAATTTTGTATTTTCATATCTGATTGGAGATTTTCCTGGAGGTTTTGTCACGTGACCCCCCCCCCCCCCCACCCCGCCAAAATCCCCAACCCAGCTTCCCAATCAAATCTTTAGTTCCTGAAGACTGGATGGATGGCAACACCAAATTTATTTAAAGTTTATTTATTAGCGCCTCAAGCAGGTTTACATTCACACTGCAATGAAGTTTGGGTACATGGAGGGAGAATTTAGCATGATCAATGCACAAAACCAGCACGTCTTTTGGACTGTGGGAGGAAACCGGAGCCCCCGGAGGAAACCCACATCGTCACAGGGAGAATGTGCAGACTCAGCACAGACAGGGACCCAAGCCGGGAATCGAACCCTGGTCCCTGGAGCCACGAGGAAGCAGAGCCACAGCGCTGCAAGTGGAAGTATCAGTATAAGTCTCAGAAAGCAGTGCTTTTGAAGTGCTATTTTGACATATTCAAGTCACTGTAAATCAGTGTCCTTGCTAATTAACAGTGCCGTTCATGCTGGTCCAGCCCAGTAATTTTCTGCTAAGTTAGGCGGTTCGGAGGTTATCCAGTCAGTTCGAGGTGAACCACGAGCAATCCTTGTCACAGTTCATTGTGCTGATTAGCACCTTAAAATTTAAACTCCTACTAATGTCTCACGGTCACTTTGGGCTGGTTATTTCCACCGTCACTCCGACGACACCCCCTGTTTCCTCATCCCGACCATTGTGAACATAAGCAGTATTTAAAAAAAAATATAATTGCCTCCTTTCAGCGTCAACTTGACATGGAATGAAATTAGCTGGTAATTAACCTCAATAAGCATATTACTAAAGAAAAACATTTTAACTGTGGAAAAGGACAAGTACCCAGTGGAAGAGGCATGAAGGTATGTTATTGGGGAAATTTCGACCAGTAGTGTGTGGAAGCAGGAATCCGTCTGCAGATGAACTTTGGCTCTTTAAGCACAACTGTATTTCTGCAAAATTAAATTATGCAAAATTTGAAAGAGCTTTTTGTTTTAGAATAATCTAGAAGGGTGTACATGGTCAGAGGGCATATGTAGGCACCACTTTTAAAGTTTATTTATTAGTTAGAATTGAGGCTTACATTAACACTGCAATGAAGTTACTGTGAAACTACCCTAGTCGCCACAGTCCAGTGCCTGTTCGTGTCACTTCATCTAACCAGCACGTCTTTCAGACTGTGGAAGGAAACCCATGCAGACACAGGGAGAACGTGCAGACTCTGCACAAACAGTAACCCAAGCCAGGAATCGAACTCAGGTCTCTAGTGCTGTGAGGCAGCAGTGCTAACCACTGTGCCACCTTGTGCCATCCCATGTGGCAATGCCAGGAGGTAGCAGAGTTGGGTAGTTAGAGTCAGAAGAGAAAATGCTGGAAAGTCTCAGCAGGTCTGGCAGCATCTGTAAGGAGAGGAAAGAGCTGACATTTTGAACCCAGGTGACCCTCTGTTAAAGCCAGGTAGACGGAATTATTGAGAGGTGAAAGAGGTCGGAATTTAACAGGTTACCCTTCAGCCTCTCCTTTCCAGAGAGAAGAATGTTGATGGTTTGTTGGTTATGTTACGGGGATTCACAGGTTGAGGGAATTGTTTAACTCAGTACAGGGAGCACCACGGTTGGACACCTGGCGTGGAGAAGGAAGACCACCTCGCAGAACTACCCCTGGGTCTGGCCACGCTGTTAATCAATAGGTCCAGTCGGCGGACTGTCCGGGGTTGGGGGGGGGGTAGCCAACTGCCTGCATCCCTTCCCCTGGCTATGTTCACAGCCGGGAGTACACAGTACCCGTCAGCACAACTGTGGTCTCCATGACCAGTGGGTATCACAGGAAGATCAATGCAGCATTGGTTCCCAAAGCAACAGTTTGACCTTATTTTGATGAGTTTTCTTTTTGTTACAGTATCACTTTAATTTGTTAATTTGATTGGACTGAAATGAGTATAAATAGGGGGCGGCTGGGACGTGAAGGGGGTGGGCAGTATGAGGGGAAACTGAATAACGTCAGTAAACTCGCTCAGTAAAGAACACTTCCACCACTTGGTTTTGATTTCACCAACTGGCTTGGATTCTATCCATAAAATATATCTGCTAATAATTATATCTCTTTAATTCTGCTTCCATGAATGAGCACTTGGCACATCATAACATTCAAGGCTTTAAGCCAAGTACTGATAAATGGGATTAGATGGGAGGTCAGGAGTATCTCGTATGTTGGTACAGACATGATAGGCTGAAGGGCTTCTTTTCCACGCTATGATTCATCCCTTTCTGCAGAAGCTATATATCCCTTTTTGTGATAGGGAGATTGGAACTATGCACAATACTCCAAGTGCGGTCTAATCAAGGTTGGGTACAAATTTCCATATCATCTCCGCTTTTTAATACTATGTTTCTAGAAATGAATTTTCATGTTAGCCAGAGCTGTCATTACTACTTCCTGAGCTCTCTCTGCAACAAGCCCTGGACCACGCAGATGGTGACGCAGCCGGTTCCGAAGCTATTTTCGATGCATCATTGGCAGCTGGAAGAGGAAAGCAGGAAGCCTGAAGCCATGACTCTTTCCCCATAGCCACCTGCTGAGTGTTTCCAGAATGTTCTGTTTTTTCTTTCAGATTCCCAGCAGCTCACAGTGACTGATGTATGAGGTTTGCACCCCTGCTCTGAGGCAGCAATCCCATGTAGGAGCCCCACTGCTGGCACTAGTTGGCACCTCCAGGAGAGGGAAAAGATTGGCAGTCGCATTTGCCATGCTATCTGCTGCTTCTACTCACAGCTCTGAGAAGGAAGATCACTGCAAATGTGTCAGGTACAATGTTGACTTTATTAATGTATGGATAATAATAGGAGTAGGTTACAAGTGAATGACTAAGGGTAGTATTACAGAAGAGTTTTCAGGAGTTTATTCAATACACACACACACCAACAGTGTTTTTTTTTACTGCATGCACCAACAGTAGTGAGCTATGAGGGAGTCGCCTGGTTATGTGCTGTCTGCTCAGCACCCGAAGGAAAGCCTAAGAAGGATCCTGTTTCTTCTTCTGGAATTTTCTGAACTGACTCTGTATGGCGACAGCAGCCTTCTCTGTCTCCGGGGCATCCAGGTCGATGTCAAATTCCTCGGCATCCTCCTTCGAAGCTCTGGCTGTGTCTACAAGAGAAGGAAAATGCTGCATCAGCCTTGGTTGCAGGTGGGTTTATCATCCCGCTCTGGCCCCATACCAATCTAATACTCCCCCAGATACCAAGTCACAATGGAGACCCCTCCAAAGGTGGCTGACCTTTTGACTGCGAGATGGAAGGCAGATGAGGGGTATCATATAATCCTACAGTGCAGACAGAGGCCATTCAGCCCATCAAGTCTGCACCGACCAAAACGCCACCCAGTCACTATTCCTGCAACCCCACTATTCACCCTGCTGATCCCTCTGGCACTAGGGTCAATTTATCATGGCTAATCAACCTAACCTGCACATCTTTGGAGTGTGGAAGGAAACTGGAGCACCCGCAGGGAGCCCACACAGATATGGGGAGAATGTGTAAACTCCACACAGACAGTGACCTGGGGTTGGAATTTAACCAGTGTCCCTGGCATTACAAGGCAGCAGATCGAACCACTGTGCCACTGTGTGGCCGCGGGGAGGCGGGGGTGGAGGGCAGGTGAAATTTGTCCTGTGTTTACTGGGCATGTTGCACATCCCCCTCCCCAGTTTACTGGAACTATAAAGAGCTAGTTTCCTCTTTTGGCCTGAGACCAGTGTTGTGGTTCCCTCACTACTTGCTGGATAGCTGTCTGGCCAAGAGGATTTTCAAACTGGGCCACTGCAGCATCAATGGAGTTCCTCGACAAGGTCCAGGAAGAAGTACGGGGCTAAACGATCGAGAGGAAGGCTGATGGCGATTGAGAGAGAACAACTGGGGTGGGATTCTCCCAGAACATTTCTAAGTGTTGTCCCCAGTGGGAAAACTGGTGAGATTTCCACTAGTTGGTTTGGGCCCATTCAACCCTAGGGCATTTTTTTGGAATCTGAGGAGATTCTCACTGAATTCTCTCACAATTGGAATTTTTATCTGGAGCGGGGACCTAATGACTGCAGCAAGACTGACTCCTCGGAGATCAGAACATCTTTTTTAAAGGACATTGTGATCCCCGCAGTTATAGGGAACACCCCAACCCTCCTCCCTCACCAAATGTCACAGTCACATCCCCACCTCCCCCCGCCCCCGCAGCGCACCCCCCCCCCCCCACCCCCAATACATGCACAGGCAGGAGAGCAACATTCAAGCCCCCTCCACTATCCATCTTCACCAGCATTAGGGCATTGGGCTCCAACCCCCAAGTGAGCAAGACCCAGCTATTGGGTTGCCTAAGGCCCCATCCCCTTCAGGTACCCCCTTCAGGTCCAGCCCCTCACCAGTTCCATCCTGGGAGTGGCCAGGGTACTCGGGGGCAATGCCAGGGCACTGCTCAGCTGTGTGTCCCCCCCATCACCCCGTGTGGCCATCAGGACCTGTAATTCGCCAGGGTTCCTATCGCACCCGAGGGTTGGTGAATTGCAGGGACTCTTTCTGTGGCACATCCGGGCACTGGAGCACGAGGTTCTTAAAGGGGGTTTTATCTTGGCACTAAATGTGATGCGGTCCCTCCCAGTGATTCTCCTGCCAGGTGGGGGGACAGGATGGGGTTGGGGGTAGGAAGTGATGGGGAGGGGGAGTGGGGGTAATAGGGAGAAGGGGTTGGGAGGTGATGGGAGAGAGGTGGGGAGTGATGGGGAAGGAGACCATGAAGTGGGGAGGGGCATCAGCAATGGGGGTGGGGGGAGAGGGAGAGGGACTATGATTGAGAAAGGGAACGGGAGTGATTGAGAAAAGATCACGGCTACAGTCACAGCTTTCACAGCTGATGGCTAGGTCTCATGGAGATGACATTTTTGTGAACCTGCCTGTCCCTGTGACAGCTATATCCACGGCAATCTAACGTTACAAAGGAGCCGGATATTTGCATATTCCTAACCCGGGAGCAGCTTCTGACCAGCATTTTATTGCCATCATCAATTTGTAAGAAGTCTCACAACACCAGGTTAAAATCCAATCATTTTATTTGAAATCATGAGCTTTCGGAGCGCTGCTCCTTCATTAGGTGAGCCCTGACTTTAACCCGGTGTTTCTTGCTGTGCCCACCTCAGTCTAATGCCAGCATTTCCACACCATGACAGCCACATGGCAAGGAGGCTACATCTGTCAGCTTGGAGCCCCGTGGTTTTCCATGTTTCGGACTAGTTTAAATATTTCTTGATGATGGAGACCAGAAAAAACATTCCCCGAATTGTTTCTAAGCAAGACACAAATACATGACCAATCTCCAGTGCCTGATTGTTGAACAGTGGTAGGCACGGACTGTATACTCATCAACTGGCTCTGCTGAAAGTGCTGATTCAGTGAACGAATTTCCTTGAGTTGAATAGTTATCTACTTGCACTGAGAAGTATTGCATTACTGCCCTGGAATGAATGCCGTGTGACACTCCTGTGAGACCGAATGTAACAGCTCCCACTAAAATCTTTCCACTCATGCTGAACTTTCAGTCATGGAATCATAGTTTTCTTTACCTCTTCCCCTTCCTCACTCACAACAGAGTCCAGAAAGTCAGCTAATGCTCTGGGGACCTAGGTTCAAATCCCACCATGGCAGATGGTGGAATTTGAATTCAATAAAAAAAATCTGGAATTAAGAATCGACCGATGACCATGAAACTATTGCCGATTGTCAGAAAAATCCATCTAGTTCATTAATGACCTTTAACGAAGGGAATTTGCCGTCCCTACCTGGTCTGGTCTACATGTGACCCCACACAGCAATGCGGCTGACTCTCAGCTGCCCTTGACCAGCTAGGGATGGGCATTAAATGCTGGCCAGCCAGCAACACCCATGTCCCACAAATGAATTTTAGAAAAACTCCAATGATTGTAACCATTAAACTTCATGTCTAAAGGTTGCCGCAACAGCTCTCTCTTCCTCATCTTCCAGTCTCTGGAGAACATTCCTCCATGGGGCACAGAAATAGTCCCACCTACCTCACCTGTATCCCACTCTGCGCCCTCATATACTCTCCTCTATAGCGAACCATTCTTGCCCATAATCTCAAACCTGTCCATCTCGCAAAATTTCTCACTCCCCACAAGCTATGGTCACCTCACAAGACATTATTACACTCCCATAATTCATATCATTGGATAATTTAGATCTTTTTGTGAAAACACTGACTTGTAAGAGTGACTGCACCAGCTACTGGATGAGAAGGACATAGGATGGCGATCCATGGGGCTGGGTGGGAAGGTTACACATTCATGGAGGTTTACAGCATGGAAACAGGATCTTTGACCCAACTTGTCCATGCTAACCCTTTTTTAACCACTGAATTAGTCCCAATTGCCTGTGTTTGTTCCATATCCCTTATTAGCTATCTAAACCATGTAACTGTTCTAATATTTTTAAAGGGCAAAATTGTACCTATGCCTCTGGCAGCTTGTTCCAGACACTCACCACCGTCTGTATGAAAAAATTGCCCCTCTGGACCCTTTCGTATCTCTTCCCTCTCACCATAAATCTATACCCTCTAGTTTTAGACTCCCCTACCCTTTAAAAAAAGATGTTGACTAACTAGATCTATGCCCCTCACTATATTATAGACTTCTATAAGATCACCCCTACGCTCCAGGGGAAGAAGTCCCAGTCTATCCAGCCTCTTCTTATATCTCAAAACATCGAGTCCCGGTACCATCCTAATAAATCTCCTCTACACTCTTTCTAGTTGATTAATATCCTTGATGTCAATGGACAAGAAGCTGAACTTTATTCTTGATTGTGTTCCGTTCATTTCTTTTCGAACATCAAGTCCAAATGGGCACTGCGCATTGAGAGCATTGTTGAGGAACTGTGATCTCACTGAGGGACAGTCAATGCAACCAAAGGAAACTGGGAACCCTATTGCTTGATCCCTGCTGGAAGTGCATGTGTATAGATGTTGGGGTTGCAGGGGAGGGGTGGGTGCAGGGGTGGGAGTGACGAGGGCACGCCATGACACTTTCCCATTGACATCCAACTGTTGGATTGAGTGCCTGGGATTGATTCTCCGTTCAGTAATGGGTGACTCCAAGGGCCAGAAAGCCAAACCCTTGCAAGACATCCTTTAGGGAGAAGATGAGAGGTACAAAACTAACAAAAAAACAAGAAAAATATCCACTGCTCCAAGTTTCCCTTTAGGTGAATGGTTGATTATAAGCTAAGCAGAGTTTGCTTCTTTTTAATGAAGGTAATAACCAGTTAAATAATGGGTTTTAACGTCGATAAATATAAGGTTCTTTACAATGGAGCAGGAAGATGAAGGTGGGGAAGGAAAGGTGGGAGTGGGAGAGTCAAGATGAACCTGTTATCAACAAATCTGCTCCTGCACCGGAGAGCATATGGGGCAACACTCTAAAGTCGTAATGTGATCTTCTGACCTCGCACAAGTGGAACAAGATGAGGAAGAGAGCTATTGCGGCAATGTTTAGACATGAAGTTTAATGGTTACAATCATTGAAGTTTCTCTAAAATTCATTTGTGGGACATGGGTGTCGCTGGCTGGCCAACATTTATTGCCCATCCCTAGCTGTTTAAGGGCAGCTGAGAGTCAACCACATTGCTGTGGCTCTGGAGTCACATGTAGACCAGACCAAGTAGGGACGGCAGATTTCCTTCCTTAAAGGTCATTAATGAACTAGATGGATTTTTCCGACAGTCGGCAATTGTTTCATGGTCATCAGTAGATTCTTAATTCCAGATTTTTGTTTTCATTGAATTCAAATTCCACTGGAGATGGGAAGGTTAATGGAGCTTTCTTCTCCAGTGGGATCATTGGGTTTAGTGCAGGGAAGTGGAGTTGGGGTAGCAGCTCAGCCAGGATCTTACTGAATGACAGAACAGACTTGAGGGTCCAAATAGCTTCTTCTTTTTATGATCTCCTCTTAGTGTTTTTATTGTCCACCACCATTCATGATTTGACGTGGCACGACGACAGAGTTTTGATCTGATCTGTTGGTTGGGGGTCCGTCCAGTTGGGATTGGGTGGGTTTGGTGACGGGAGCGGAAAATATCACGAGAAGACCAAAGTAGTGTTTCATCATGATTTGAAAGCATGACACCTCTCCATCTCTCTCCTCCCATCAGTGACAGACTATGTTTCAGCACCAGGCACCTCACTATAATAAATTATCAAATCGTTATCATTCACCGGAATCATCCTCCCACATCCACCCACGGTGGCAGGACAGCGTGAAATGCAACTGGTCTCAGAAGGTGGGCACCTGGCGAGCAGTAATCCCAGGGGAGCTTGGGGGTGACTGCAGCTGTCAGGAGGGAAAAGGTTGTGCCCAGGGTAGTGCTCATGTAGCAGGCGGGCAGATTGATGTCAGGGTAATGACAGGGGGTACAGCAGCAGGGTGGGGGGGGGGTACAAGGGTAAGGATGAGGGGTGGTGGGGTAGGGGGAGGTGTAGGTGGGGGTGGTGCACCTGGAGGAACTGGTTTGCTTGCTGTGCGCTCAGTCAATCTTCAAAAATAGCGCAGTGGATCACTGAGTGTCAGAGCTGCTGGAGGGACGGACTAGGCAAATCAAAGGCCTCCCCACCAGCGTCATGGAACCCATGACTTCAAGTTTTCTTCTTAAATTTCTACATGGCACAAATTGCTTTCGGAAGAAAGTCCCGACCTTCACGCTGCTTTCACTGTTAAGTATATCCGAAGCTCTATGTAATAGCTTCACTAGGTTGGCACCTGGTTTTTAGGTACGTTTAGTGCTGACCTCTGCACACCTTACTGAACCAGGGCTTGATGATCATGGTAGTGTGGGGGATATGCCAACTGATAAGTCTAAAGATAATTTGAAATATAAATCTGCTGTTGTTGAGGGCTCACAGTGCCCTAGGGATGCCCAGTTTTAAGTTAAATCTGTTCTGAATTCATCCCATTTAGAACAGTGATTGTGTCACATGGTGGACAGTATCAGAATTTTGCCTCTACAAGGACTATACAGTGGTCACTCCTACCAATACCACCTTGGACAGATACATCTGTGACCAATGGATTAGTGATGGTGAGGTCTAGTCGGTTTCTCCTTCACCACCTGCCAAGGCACAGTATGGCAGGTATGTCCTTTTGAACTTGGTCAGTGGTGCTACGTTGAAGTCCCCCACCCAGACTACTACAACCTGTGCCGTTGCTACCCTACTGGTCCAGTTATGTAACCAATGTGCTCCTGTACTGCACCCCACATAGGTACCACTCCAATAACATAACCACTATGCTACCTCTATGTACGCCACAGGTATTTTCTTTGCCAAGATCTCAAGGTACATGTATCTCATTTTGAGTCTTCAATTGATTCTTCACAAACTGACTGGGCGCGATCTTATCTCCCATTCATGCCACGCTCCCGCTGCAGCGAGGTTGGAGAATTTGGCGGCCAGCCCAAATCTCCGTTCACTGCAGCAGAACGGGAAAATGCTGTCGGAATGAACGGTGATTACGTTCCAGCCGTTGTTTCCCAGGCATTACACCAAGAAAATCTCAATTGATGAAGAGCTTTGAGTTTCATTCATTACTATTCCCTATTATCTGAGCGTGGATGGGAAAAATAACACCGGAAAATATTTACCTTTGCCGTCAGATGTCTTCTCTTTCCCATATTTTGCTCCAGTGTTTTTTCTCTGGAAAAGAAAGGGAAAGGTTAATTGAGTTTTGTCTGCAGTCTCCTTGCACTGGTCAGATCCCATTTTATTCATTAGAAAACCCTGCTAACTGCTCACATCTTCCGACATCTATTGTATCATCTTCAATGAGGATAGTTGGACACACCAGCCTTGGCACATCTCTGCAGATGTTGTCAATTCCATTGTTTAGTTGTCCCATTACGAACTGCCCAAGGAAAATTCAAGGAGATTGGCACCAGCTGAGACCAGAGGGATGATTATTTCCCCCAAGTCAGGAATGAAAGTGGGTTCAGTTAAGGAAGCAAGTGATCAGGATGCAAAGTCATACATTCTGTCCTTATTATTACTCTGCTCTGAAGTCCACATTTACAACAGAAGTTGTCAAGTAAACCTGCCACGCTACAATACGCCTCCCCTTCAGTGGTGGCAGTGGAGCATGTAATTAGAGTGTGACAGGTTTACACAAACATTCTCCTTTCTGTTCGTGATCACTGTGCTCTGAAGCCTGCTGAGGCATGTTTGCAACTGGAAGTCACATGTCGAGAAAGTTGCCCTTGCCACACGGTCAAATAGCTTGCCAACATTACACTGCAATTCTATCAGTGCACATGAGTCAGGTTCTGAATTGCCGCAGCAGTAACTAACTGCCTTTATTTCCAGATTCTTCCATTAATTACCTGACATGGTGACACAATGGTTAGCACTGATGCCTCACAGCGCCAGGAACCCATGTTCAACTCCGGCCTCGAGAGTCTGTCTGTGCGGAGCCTGCGTGTTCTCCCTGTATCTTCATGGGTTTCCTTTGGGTTCTCCGGTTTCCTCCAAAGATGTCCAGGTTAGGTTGATTGGCCATGGTAAATTGCCCCTTAGTGTCAGGGGGGATTAGCAGGATAAAGTGTGTGGTTGCAGGGTTAGGGTCTGGGTGGGATTGTTGTAGATGCAGACTCGATTGGCCAAATGGCCTCTTTCTGCACTGTGGGGATTCTATGATTCACTACATGTTGAGTAAATATATCCATAAACCACAATTCTTTTTAACCTTACCGACCTGTAGAGTGGGAAGTCTAATTGTTTGTCTTCACTGTTTATAGTGAACATAACAAAAAAAAAACAAATTTCAGGCATCCTGCAGTGATTATTCAGTGATACAATTTACTTTGCTTGCCATTTTCTTTAGGAACATGGAGTAGGAGGGGTAGGCCATTCGGCCCCTCCAGCCTGCTTCACCATTTGGTAAAATCGTGATTGATCTGATACTTATCTCAAATCTGTATCCTGCCTACTCCCATCAACCTATCACCCCCATTGGTTACCAAGAATCTATCCACTTCTGCCTTAAAGATATCCAAGGACTGTACCAGCATTTCAGAAGCAGAGTTCTGAATACTCAGAACCCTCTGAGAGAAACAAGTTTCACCTCATCTCCGTTTTAAATGGGCAACTGCTTATTTTTAAGTGGTGACCCCTAGTTCTAGATTTTCCCATAAGAGGAAGCGTCCTGTCCACATTCACCCTGTCCATACCCTCAGGACCTTCGATGTTTCAATTAAGTCTCCTCTTATCCTTCTGAATTCAAGCAGATACAAACTTAGCCTGTCAAACCTTTCTTCATAAGAAAACCTTATCTGCACTGCTTCCAATGCATTTACATTCTTCCTTAAGCAAGGTACCAATGCTCCAAATGTGGTTTGACTAGTGCTCGGTGTAACTGAAGCATAATCTCCCTACCTGTTCAAGTCCCCTCACAATAAATGATAACAGTCTCTGAAATTTCTTAATTACTCTTCAGCCTAACCTATTGTGATTCACATACTAAGGTACCCAGATCCCTCTGCACCTCAAAGCTCTGCAATCTTTCACCATTTATGCTTCTTTTTCATTCTTCCAGCTCCAGGAGCCATAGAACCATAGAACACTACAGCACAGAAACAGGCCTACAGCACAGAAGATCCAATAAAATCCTAACCAATTTAATCTCTCCTCATATGACAGACTTACTATCCCAGGGATCGGTACTGTTTCTCTGAATACTGTAAATTCCCTGAGTTTCTCCCTCCCTTCCATTTCCTCATTTATAGCTGCTTCTGGGATGTTACTCTACACTAAGCATTGACACAAAATACTGGGCAGCATGGTGGCACGGTGGATTGCACTGCTGCTTCACAGCACAGGGGCCTGGGTTCGATTCCCGGCTTGAGTCACTGTCTGTGTGGAGTTTGTACATTCTCCCCGTGTCTGCGCGGGTTTCCTCCAGGTGCTCCAGTTTCCTCCCACGTTATGAAAGACATGCTGCTTAGGTGCATTGACCCAAACAGGTGCTAAACTATGGTGACTAGGGGAAGTTCACAGTAACTTCATTGCTGTGTTAATGTAAGCCTTGCTTGTGACTAATAAACAACATAAACTATCTGTTCAGTTCATCTACCATCTCCACGTTTTCCATTATCAATTCTCCACTCTCACTTTCTACAGGGCCAATGCTTACTTTGTTATTTCTTTTTAAAAAATATTTATAGAATCTTACTACTTATTTTTTGTATTTCTGGTTAGATTTCACTCCTGCTCTGATTTTGTCCTCTTCATTAGTCTTTTAGTTATCCTTTGCTGCTCCTTATTTCTATCCACTCTGCTGACCTTCCACCCATTTTTGCATAATTATATGCTTTTTCTCGACATTTGATACTACCTTGAACCTTTCTACTTAACTATGGGTGATGTATCTGTCAATGGAACCATAAAATCCCTACAGGGTAGAAAGAGGCCACTTGGCTCATCGGGTCTGTACCAACTCTCTGAAAGAGCATCCCACCCAGGCACTCCCCTCCATCCTATTTCTGTAATCCCGCACATTTCCCATGGTCACTCCAGCATGGCCAATCCACCTAATCATTGGATTGTGGGAGGAAACTGGAGCACCCGGAGGAAACCCAGGCAGACACAGGGAAAACATGCAAACTCCACAAAGACAGTGACCCAAGGCTGGAATTGAACCCGGGTCCCTGGTGCTGTGAAACAGCAGTGTGAACCGGCTGGGCCAAAAAGTGGCAGATGGGCTTTAACCCTGTCAAGTGTGAGGTGATTCATTTTGGTAGGACAAACTTGAATGAAGATTACAGGGTCAACACAGGGTTCTGTGAAATGTGGAGGAACAGAGAGGTCTTGGGGTTCATATCCACAGATCTCTGAAGGTTGCCACTCAAGTGGCGTAACTATAAGATTCATGGTGGGAGATATAGGAGGGATGTCCGAGGTAGGTTCTTTACTCAGAGAGGGTGGTTGGGGTGTGGAACGCACTACCTGCTGTGATAGTGGAGTCGGACGCTTTAGGAATTTTCAAGCAGTTATTGGATAGGTACATGGAGCACGCCAGAATGATAGGGAGTGGGATAGCTTGATCTTGGGATTGGACATAGCTCGGTACAACATTAAGGGCCAAAGAGCCTGTACTGTGCTGTAATGTTCTATGTTTCTATGAACCACTGTGCCACTCTTGGGCTTTTTCTTACTTTAGACTGCAGCTAGTCTAAGCTTAGTCTATTGTGATGTAGTTTAGATACAGCATCTGAAAACTGAAGTGATCTGAAATCCAAAATCCAATCCGCCCTGAGTGTTTTGGATAATGGACACTTGACATGCAACGCATTATGAAGTACCCTGGAGTATAATTACTAATTGCTTAAGGGCACTATCTGGTGATCAGTTGCACATGCCATAGTATGTCATACAGTCTTATAGTCTCATGGTCTCAAAGGGAAAAAATTAGATAAGGCCTGAGAGTGTGCTGGGGATCACGATGGGCAATGTGTGATTAACTCACATCCATTCCTTCCTACATCAGCTGCACACAGACTTTGTGTTACCTAACTGCTAAGTTGCTTGATACGAACATGCAGCCCAACACTAATCCTGTTGTTGAATGGTTCAGTAAGGGACTAGGCTAACACAGTAAGAGCTAGACAGCACTGCTTAAAGCCAGCCTGCACCTATTAACACCAATACATCCATCCTCTGGGCAAGAGTTGTCCAAGCATGAAGAACTCAGAATAATGTCTCAACAGGGCAGAAAGCATGTGTCTCAGATGGTTCGGACTGAAGACTTTGGTGTCGGAGGTGGATAGATGGAGACCAGATAAACATTAAGAGGACACTAGTACAAATCATTAATACTGCCATTGGGTGAGATTCTCTGGCCTCCCTGCTGTGGGATTCCCGCTGGAGGGAGATGCTGTC
Organism: Carcharhinus amblyrhynchos; assembly: GCF_965287045.1. Taxonomy (NCBI): domain Eukaryota; kingdom Metazoa; phylum Chordata; class Chondrichthyes; order Carcharhiniformes; family Carcharhinidae; genus Carcharhinus; species Carcharhinus amblyrhynchos. Next base: position 13,125,890 of record NC_137338.1, read on the forward strand.
TTTGCTTGCAGTGGGATTCTCTGGCCCTGTATTGTCAATGAGAGTTCCCACTGCCAATACCCCACATCAGCGGGAAACCTGCGGGCAGGGATATGCTGTTGATGGAACCAGATAATTCCACCAGCATGAACAGCCAGAGCATTCTGACCAATACCTTTGATTTTGATTTGATTTGTTATTGTCACATGTATTAACATACAGTGAAAAATATTGTTTCTTACATGCTATACAGACAAAGCATACCATTCATAGAGAAGGAAACGAGACAGCACAGAATGTAGTGTTACATACAGTCATAGCTTGGGTGCAGAGAAAGATCAACCCAATGCAAGGCAAATCCATTCAAAAGTCTGACAGCAGCAGGGAAGAAGCTGTTCTTGAGTCGGTTTGCATGTGAACTCAGACTTTTGTATCTTTTTCCCAGAGGAAGAAGGTGGAAGGGAGAATGTTCGGGGTGCGTGGAGTCTTTAATTATGCTGGCTGCTTTGTTGAGGCAGCAGAAAGTGTAGACAGAGTCAATGGGTGGGAGGCTGGAGTGGGATGTAATGTTGCAAGACATTTTCCCTGTGTCCGTGCGCTCAAGGTTAGTGAATACATCTTCAATGCCAACTCTTTCCAAACCATATACTAGTCTCATGCATTGATCCATTCAACGACCCCCCCACCCCACCTACCGGCCAGCCCCCGCCCACCGCCCCCCCCCCCCCCCCCCCCCCACCCCCTCACTTCACTCACCTACCAACAGTCTCTATCAACCAGGACTAATATTTCCGGACCTTGCCTCACCCACATACACATCTCACAGCTGCAAGTCTCACAAGTACATCTCACAGCTTGCACATTATCAACAACCATTCATCAGCCTAACACACTGCGCCACACACATTTCCCTCTCGCAGCAGCCGGTTACTGCAGGCAGCAGGCAGGAAGTTTTTGTAAAGTTTTTTAAGCTAAAAGTGTTAAAAAAAATCTATTCGTGTCACAAGTAGGCTTGCATTAACACTGCAAGGAAGTTACTGTGAAAATCCCCTAGTCGCCACATTCCAGCACCCGTTCGGGTACACTGAGGGAGAATTTAGCATGGCCAATGCACCTAACCAGCATGTCTTTCAGACTGTGGGAGGGAACAGAAGTATCTGGAGGAAACCCACGCAGAGACAGGGGAGAACGTGCAAACTCCACACAGACAGTGAGCCAAACCAGGAATCGAACTCGGGAACTTGGCCCTGTGAGGCAGCAGTGTTAACCACCGTGCCACCTGCTTCCCCAGGATCAGTCATGGCTGCACTTCCTCATTCCAGTGGAGGAGACAGTGTTCACCACCATTGGTCAGAAGACTAGAGGCTGATGGTGATGAAATACTGTCACTCCATCCCAAACTCAAGGCCACCAGCACAGATACTGACACAGCGCTCATTTCCAAGGGGTAACATAGAGGCAGCATCTGTAATGGTGAGTGTCGAACAGCCAGAGAAGGGGAAAATGGTTGCACAGTGCCAGCTGTCTGCAGGGCAAGTGTACCCATGGGTTCTTCCTCTGAGGACTCTGCTGAGGACCCTGATGGGGTGGTGAACTGAAGAAAACTGATGCATGTACACAATGAAATCTCAATGCACTTGCTGGCATGCAAAGCCTTCTGTCAAGGAGCATTTTAGAATCCAACTCACACCCAGCACAAGGCTTTAGCAGAGTTTGAAGCCCCTAGTTTCCAACATTGAAGTCCATTTGCACACTTCTGGAGCTAGTGGTACTGCAGCATCGAATGACAAGTGCCTCTGCCTCCATTGAAACACAATCAGGTTGAATGCTGCAGTGGAATCCAGGTTAAAATCACACAAGAGCAGATTGCTCCCATCCTGGTTGCTCATTCTTATGTTCAAAGGGAAGTACATGGTCCCACAGCAATCTGTCCTCCATAGAGCCAATTCACCTGTGCTGACTACCAGCCGGTCAGTCCAGATTGTTCCCAACTATGTCAATTTCCCAGTGATGGACAAAAGGAATCGCACGACAGGATTTCATGTTTTGAGACTTTTACTGTAACAAACTACTCAAATCAACATTGACAAAACATTACTCGGAAGGCAAATAATACACTAAAGTTTATTTATTTGTCACAAGTAGGCTTACATTAACACTGCAATGAAGTTACTGTGAAAATCCCCTAGTCGCCACAGGATGAAGCCGGGCCTTCCAGGGCTAGGGCTGCTTAAGGGCATCCTGAAAGGCCACCTGCACTCTACCCACCCACCCCCGCACCACCACCCAACTGAAATTCAACAGCTTTCCACCAACCAAGCTGGGTACACCAATGAGAAGAAAACCTGTTGGAGTCAAAAGGAGGGTTATGACTTATATGGTGTTGGATTTTCAGTTGTGTTAATTAGTTAATAAAGAAAATATCTTTTCAGTGGTTAGCATTGCTACCTCCCAGTCACAGGGACCCAAATTCAATTCCCAGCTTGGATCACTGGCTGTGTGGAGTCTGCACATTCTCCCCATGTCTGAATGGGTTTCCGCTGGGTGCTCCAGTTTCTTAAGAACATAAGAACATAAGAAATAGGAGCAGGAGTAGGCCATCTAGCCCTTCAAGCCTGCCCCGCCATTCAATAAGATCATGGCTGATCTGTCGTGGCTCAGTTCCACATTCCCGCCCTCTCCCCATAACCCTTAATCCCCTCTCTTATCAAAAACCTATCAACCGCGTCTTAAAAATATTTAGCGAGGCAGCCTCCACCACTTCAATGGGCAGAGAATTCCAGAGCTTCACCACCCTTTGAGTGAAGAAGTTCCTCCTCAACTCTGTTCTAAACCGCCCCCCCCCCCTTTATCTTGAGGCTGTGCCCCCTAGTCCTACTGTCCTTTCTGAGCAGAAAGAGCCTCTCCACCTCTATCCTATCCATCCCATTCATCATCTTATACGTCTCAAATAGATCTCCCCTCATTCTTCTAAACTCTAACGAGTACAAGCCTAGTTTATTCAGCCTCTCCTCATAGCTCAACCCCCTCAACTCCGGTATCAGCCTAGTAAACCTCCTCTGCACTCCCTCCAAGGCCAAAATATTCTTGCATAAGTGCGGCGACCAAAACTGCACACAGTACTCCAGCTGCGGCCTCACCAATGCCCTATACAGCCGCAGCAAGACCTCCCTACTTTTATATTCAATCCCCCTCGCTATGAAGGCCAGCATCCCATTTGCCTTCCTGACCACCTGCTGCACCTGCAGGCTGGGTTTTTGCGACTCATGCACAAGGACCCCGAGGTCCCTCTGCACCGTCGCCTGCTGCAGTTTTTCGCCACGTAAGAAATAATCCTTCCTACCATTATTCCTACCAAAGTGGACCACCTCGCACTTGCCAACATTAAATTCCATTTGCCAGTTCCTGGCCCATTCGCCCAGCCTATCTCGATCCTTCTGCAGACTCTCCACACCCTCCGCGCAATTTGCCGTTCCCCCAATCTTGGTGTCATCAGCAAATTTCGACACCATACACTCGGTGTTATGTAAATGCATTTTTTTCTAATTGCTCTTTTAATTCTTTTAGCATTGATCTTAAATTGATGCCCTCATGCTACTGTGTCTGCTGTGTAAACAACCAACCAATAATTATCTTACTGTAACCCAGCAACTCTCAATGGTTACTTTAACAACACTTCCTTACCCTATGACCTCTACCATGGAAAAACACAACAGCACCAACTTCACCTGCAATCTCCCCTTCTATTCACACCACTCTGATTTGGATATATATGTGATAGCCTCTAGGGACCTAGATGGGGAAGCCCTGATGGACCTCCCGGTGGGGATTCATAGAATACAAGTTCCCATGGTGATAAGTAATTACCTAATCAAGTGGAACTCATATCCTGAACCTTTATAAAGCAGGGCCCTGAGTGGGTCCATTTTTCTATCATCCCAAATGAGTCTTATGGATATGCACCACAGGTTTGTGGTTTACCTTTTGGTCTGGGAAACAAAACACCATTCCTTTCCAGTTGGCTTCCTGAGTTATTACAATAACCCTGTATCTTCTTCATTGGAGCGTCAATATCTTCCCACTGTCCAAAAGGCTGCTGGTTAGGTGCATTGGCCATGCTAAATTCTCCCTCAGCATACCCAAACAGGTGCTGCAGTGTGGTGACTAGGAGGCTTTCACAGTCACTTCATTGCAGTGTTAAGGTAAGCTTACTTGTGACTAATAAGTAAACTTTAGTGTATTATTTGCTTTCTGAGTAACGTTATGCCAATGTTGTTTTGAGTAGTTTGTTACAGTAAAAGACTTAAAACATGAAATCGTGTTGCGCGATTCCTTTTGTCCGCCACTGGGAAATTTATATGTCTTTCCAAAAGTCATCAATCTCTGAAAAGATTGTAACAATAGTCTGAAAAATCATATTTTTGCTTTCAAGCTATCTTGTTACATTAAAACAGAATCAAGATTGTTAATGAAAAAGTGACAAAATGTGTTAGGCTCCAGTGAACTGAGTGGAGAATTTGAGAGTATCGTCTCCCATGACAGGCCATACTCTGGAAAGAAGAGAAAATGCACAGGACAAGAGTTATTCAGAGCAAAACTTTGGAAGCATTCAAGTGGGTTGCATAACGATACAGGAAGGGACCTAAACGACTTGTTTTGGGACAAAAGTTGGCTGTCAACGAACATGACTAAAACAAATGACCTGATTGCTGCTTATGAGAGCTTGCACTGCGCAAACGGGCTGCTGTTTTTCCCTACAATAAAACAGTGAGTGTGCTTCAAATATACTTCATCGCCTGCACAACTCTTTGTGACAGCCCGACATTGTGACAGGAGCAATATAAATGCAAGTTCTTGTTCTTTCTTTCGAAAGGATAATGCAATGGTACGTCATCTCAACAAGCAAGAGGCTTTCATCTTCCTGAAAGAGTAATTGAACACAAAATGTTGAGTGATGGGACCAAAATCAGCAACTTCTGCTCCCCCCCGCCTATGATTAACTTCACTACCTATAGTTCATTTCATGGGAAACTACAGATAAGCTGCCTCCGTAATTCACAATTGATAAGGGTTTAATGAGTTATAACTGTAATAATGGAAGATTGGTGCAAACAGGCGCTTTCAAGTCTTTTTTTCATTAACATGTGTAGAATTTGAATGTTTTCTCCCCTGCTGTTAAAAATGTATCTAAGTATAGAAATGTTCTGTGGTTCAAACCTCTTATTAGTGAGAGCGAGTGATAATATACTGCCATGTGTTTCTATAGAGATAGGAGTTCCGACCCAATACACTGAATTTGTCATGCCCACTAAAGCCTTTTAACTCTTATATTACTCACTAGCCGTGGCTAGTAAAGGGAGATGGTGGTGGTGTAGGGTATTGTGGTAATGTCTGTCACTGGTCTAGTGATCTGGGGTAACACGTTCAAATTCCACCACTGCAGCAGCTGGTGGGATTTAAATTTAAATCAATAAATCTGCAATTTAAATCTGGTGATTATGAAACCATGGATGACACAGTGGTTAGCACTGCTGCCTGACAGCACGAGGAACCGGGTTCAATTCCAGCCTCAGGTGTGGAGTTTGCACGTTCTCCCCATGTCTGCGTGGGTTTCCTCTGAGTGCTACGGTTTCCTCCCACAGTCCAAAGATGTGCAGGTTAGTTGATTGGCCATGATAAATTGACCCTAGTGTTAGGGGGATTAGCAAGGTAAATATATGGGGTTACGGGCATAGGGGGGTATGGTTGGTTCAGACTCGATGGGCCAAATGGCCTCCTTCGGCACTGTATGGATTCTGTGAAACCATTGTTGAAAAAACACGTCTGCTTCGTTGACCCTTCGCTCTCCCTCCTGCAGGGAAAGAAATCTGCCACCTTGACCTGGTCTGGCCTACTTGTGACTCCAGACCCATACCAATGTGGTTAACTCTGCCTCATTCAGTTGTACCAAGAAAGTCCTTAATGGGGAGATGGGACTTCACCTCCACAAGGATGTGCTGTGGTCACTCTTACCAATACAGACAGATACAACTGTGATAGGAAGGTTGGTGAAGATGAGGTCGAGTAAGTTTTTCCCTCATGTTGGTTACCTCATTGCTACCGATGACCCAGTTCAGCAGCCATGTCCTTCAGGACTCAGCCAGCTTGTTCAATGCTGGTATTAATGAATGATGCTTGTTGATGGACATTCACACTCAGTTTGGGGTCCGCCAAGATTTCTCAGCTGCTAACCTGATTACATCCTTGGTCCAAACATGAACAAAAGAGCTGAATTCCAGAGGCGAGGTGAGAGTGATTGCCAAGGCAGCATTTGACCAAGTGTGCCACGAAAGGTTCCTAGCAAAACTGGAGTCAATGAGAATCAGGGGGAAAACTCTATGCTGGTTGGAGTCATATCTGGCGCGAAGGAAGATGGTCGTGATGGTTGGAGGTCAATCATCTCAGCTCCAGGACATCATTGCAGGAGTTTCTCAGGGTGTGTCTCAGGCCCAATCATCTTCAGTTGTTTCATCAGTGACTTTCCTTATATATAAGTGGCAGTGTTCACGGATGATTGCACATTGTTCAGCATCGTCCGTGACTCCTCAAGTGCTGAAGCAGTTCACATCCATATGCAATAAGACCTGAAGAGCATTCTGGTTTAGGCTGATAAGTGACATATCTACCACACAAGTGACCATCTTCAACAAGAGGAAGATGTGCTAGTTAGCCGCAATGGCCATGCTAAATTCGCCCTCGGTGTGCCCGAACATGGAGGTGCTGGGTTGTGGCGACTAGGGGATTTTCATAGTAACTGCCTTGCAGTGTTGATGTAAGCCTACTTGTGACACTAAAAAATAAATAAATAAATAACCATTCCCCCCTTAAAATTCAATGGCATTACCACCATTGAATCACCTTTATCAATATCCTTCGGTTTACCATTGATGAGAAATGGAACTGGAGCAGCCACATCAATATCGTGGCTGAAACAGCAGATCAGAGGCTTGGAATTCTGTGCTGAGTTACTCACTTCCTGTCCACAGTCCATCACCTACAAGCCACAAGTCAGGAGCATGATGGGTTGCTCTCCACTTGCCTGGATGTGTACAGGTCCAAAAGCACTCAAGAAGCTCAGTGTCATCCAGGGCAATGCAGCCTACTTTAATGGCACCCTAGCCATCACACTAAATATTCACTCCCTCCACCATCGACACACAATGGCACCTATAAGATGCACTACTGCAATTCACCAAGGCTCCTTTGGCAGCAACTTCTAAACCCATGACCACTTCCACCTAGGTGGACAAGGGCAGCAGATACATGGTGTTATGGTTCAGGTCAAAAATTCCAAAGTGTTTTTTGGAGCCTGCCTGGATCATACATTTTACACCTTGAATTTGGCTAAGATAAGCATATTTCATTTCAGGTATGATTCAAATGAGTCACTAGGGAGCTTTTACCAAACAAAATTTATTTAAGAATATAGTTAACATGTATGGAAATAAAATTAGCAATAACCTTTTATCAATTACAAAAAGAAAGAAAACAACCACAACAAAGTATAACCCTTAACAAATATATCTAAGATGTTCCAATCAAACAAAAACTTCCTTTAGGACAAAAAAAAAATCCCTTTTCACAGGTCTAACTCAACAAAGATCACGTGATACTGGAACTAAATCCTTTGGTTGGAGAATTGAAAACCCCGACTTCTCAGTTTGTAACTCCTAACAGTACTCTGGATTTACTTAGAACAATTTGAAGTCAGAACAGCTTCCCAGAACACCAGGGAGAGACTCTGGTCAAACCACAAACAGCAGATTTTCGACTCCAGGAAGGCTTTCAGCTAACCAGCAGAATTTCCCAAAGCCAGGGAGAGAGAGAACGAGAGAGAGACAGACAGACAGACAGATTTCCAGCTTGATGTCCCTTCCAGAACTAAAACCTGCAGCTCAGAACTAAAAATGTAAGAACTCCTGTCACCTGACCTGCAAACATTCCTCCTCCTAGCAATGCAGGGTCATAAAACTAACTCCCAAAATAAAAATGAACAGCTCCAATTTAAGCCACTTAAGGAGAACTAAAAGGATTTTTAGTAAACAGCAATGATGATATCGCTAAGGTTGTGAGCTACATAGAATATGACTTATAAAAGATTTATTAAAGTTACACTAAAGCCACAATGGGAATACATCTACCTGCAAGTTCCCCTCCAAGTCACTTAACAGGGATATACACAATGCTCTGGAAATTACACGCGGCTCAGGGGAATAGGTTACACTTACAGGAAAATTGGAGTGATATGTGTGAGGGCAATTGGACAGAGGTTCTACCTTACTGTAACTGTGACTTTAAATGCAGTCCTTACATGTCAAGACATTATGGGTCACCTACATGATTCTAATCCCTGGTGAATCCCTGATCTTTTTAGTGTGGGAAAGAGTCATGATCAACATTCTAACCATCCACTCAAGGACAAACTGGAAGGAGATCTAAACGTAATAAATACAACACAGCAAGTGCAGGCTATCTGTTACTGGAAAGAAATCAAAGGCATATGTACACTTCAAACAAAAATCCACACTGTAGTCCATTATTATTTGATTCAACTCCAATTCTAACACAGCACAGAATCCTAATGCCCTAAATTACTTCCTATTATTAAGAAATCTGGATTCAACTGCAAAAAGATGCGGACAATTTCTGGAGTGCATTATCCCAATAGGGAGCACATTACCCTCTGAGACCAACATCAGGAACTTGTGAGAGAATTTCCTGTTACGATTCATGGATGGAAAAGTGTGGCAAGAATATCTGTGATTATGGGTTCTCGTGGCCAAAACAGCATACGTTATTATTGCTGTATGTTTGGAGAATGACACTCAGGAATACTCAATAAATGGATGCAACTTCATTGTGGTGTACTCTCTTATATCTACTGCTTCTCTGTTTCCTACTTGGCAAAGCAGCCGGCATAATTAAGAGCCCCACGCACTCTGGACATTCTCTCTTCCACTTTCTTCCATCAGGAAAAAGATACAAAAGTCTGAGATCACGTATCAACCGACTCAAAAATAGCTTCTGCCCTGCTACTGTCAGACTTTTGAATGGACTTATCTTGCATTTAGTTGATCTTTCTGTACACCCTACCTATGACTGTAACATTACATTCTGCATTCTCTTATTTCCTTCTCTTTGAGCAGTATGATTTGCCTGTATAGTGCGCAATAAACAATACTTTATTTGACAATAATAAATCAAATCAAATCAAATCTACATCGCATTGCATCACTTCCTTGCATACATTACCTTTGGCATTTTCATGCTGACATCAGCAGTGGCCGGTTTAACAGCCATCGCAGAGATTGAATCTGCCATCCTGCATCAAACTATGGCTATCTGAGCTAAACAATCCCAGTAAGAAGTCTCACAACACCAGGTTAAAGTCCAACAGGTTTATTTGGTAGCAAATGCCACGAGCTTCCGGAGCATTGCTCCTTCATCAGGACCTGACTTCTTACTGTGTTTACCCAAGTCCAATGCTGGCATCTCCACATCTAAACAATCCCCACATCTATCTATTAAATATGAAAAATCTCTCCCTAGTCAGAGGGCTTCCAAACAAAAACAAAGAGAAAAACAAGTACAGATTAGTCAGGATTACCCCTGCTGGAAAGATCACCTCTGTCAACATAGGTGAAAATTGTAAAATGTAAAGTTTCCTGTTCCTACTATTTTCAGCACTGCTATCTCACAGCATCAGGGACCCGGGTTCAATCCCAGCCTTGGGTCGTTGTTTATGTGGAGTTTGCACATTCTCCCCATGTCTGCGTGGGTTTCCTCTGGATGCTCCGGTTTCCTCCCCAACTCCAAAGATGTGTGAATTCAGTTGATTGGCCATTGCCTCGCAGTGTCAGAGTGATTAGCAGGTTAAATACGTGGGGTTACAGAGGATAGGGCCTGGGTGGGATTGTTTTTGGGTCAGGTTCAATGGGCTGAATGGCTTCTTTGTGCACTGTTGGGATTCTATGATTCTTTTCAAATTGTATATGCCCCCTCAACCCTGCAACCATCTAAAACCTGAAGACTGCATAATTAGTTGGTGAAAATTGCTGGCAGCTCTCATGGAACTATGTTCCTATCACAGAAAGTAGCTGAGGCCAAAATGTTGTACGATGTCAAGGAGAAATTAGATATAACTCTTGGTGGCTGAAGAGATCAAGGGATATGTGTATGGGGCGGGGAGAACCAGGATACTGAATTTGATGATCAGCCATGATCAAAATGAATGATGGGAAAGACTTGAAGGGCTGAAATGCCTACTTCTGCTTCTAGTTTCTATGTTTCTAGGAGTGCAATCATAGAACATAGAACATTACAGCACAGTGCAGGCCCTTTGGCCCTCGATGTTGCGCTGACCTCTGAAACCCATCTAAAGCCCATGTAATCTATACTATTTCAATGCCATCCATATGTTAATCCAATGACCATTTAAATACCCTTAATGTTGGTGAGTCCACATCAGAGGGAGGTGGGGGGGGAGGTGGCAGGAACTGGAGAGAGAGAAAATAAAAGACATAAACAGTAGACCCTAAGATCATAAGACGTAGGAGCAGAATCAGGCCACTCGGCCCATCGAGTCTGCTCTGCCATTCAATCATGGCTGATAGTTTTCTCATCCCCCATTCTCCTGCCTTTTCCCCATAACCCCTGATCCCCTTATTAATCAAGAACCTCTCTATCTCTGTCTTCAAGACGCTCAATGATCTGCCTTCCACAGCCTTCTGCGGCAAAGAGTTCCACAGATTCACCATTCTCTAGTCAAAGAAATTCCTCCTCATCTTTGTTTCAAAAGATCATCCCTTTAGCCTGAGGTTGAGCCTATTCCCATTCAAAGTTGTCCAACTACTTCTTTGAATAAGTTTCACATGAACTACCCTCTGTGGAATGCAGGGTGAAGCCATCAGCTCCTCTTCTAAAGACATCGCTTTCTTTGAAAAAAAATATGTTCGCCCAGGCAGAGCGGTGAAGATTTGCAAAGTGTCTTCTGATGCCTACAACTGATACAGCTGAGCCCCGATCCAGGTACAGCACTCCCTGGATAATCCAATTAAGTGTTTATCAGCATCTCACTGGGCCAGGAACAGCAGTGCAAGGCAGCCTAATCGGCAAGGCAATGTTAATATGCTGCAGAAGCCTCACCAATCAATGCAAACAAATTTATATTAAACGTAGCAAGATTGAAGCAATTTCAGGCATTTACTCCACACTGCCTCAGTTTTACGCACGTGAGTTTTGACGTCAAAATCCAGGCTGGATTGCAACACTGGTGCGAAACAATATTCTAGTCTTTGAGAAATAGAATCCCTACAGTACAGAAGGAAGCCATTCAGCCCATCGTGTCTGTACTGACCACAATCCCATCCTGTCCTGTTCCTGTAGCCCCACACATTTATTCTGCTAATGTCACTGACACTAAGGTCAATTTAGCATGGTCAATCAACCTAACCCACACATCTTTGGACTGTGGGAGGAAACTGGAGCACTTGGAGGAAACCCACACAGATACAGGGAGAATGTGCAAACTCCACACAGACAGTGACCTGAGGCCAGAATTGAACCTGGGACCCTGATGCTGTGACACAGCAATGCTAACCACTGTGCCACCATGCCGTCCAGTGGGATGGTCACCTCTGCTCCAAAAGCTGCTGATACGTTGCAATCCAGTTTGTATTTACGGAGAAAATTAACCACACATGTTATGTGAAATTACCCATATTATGAATCCTGTACTATTTGAGTGGCACAGTGGTTAGCAGTGCTGTCTCACAGTGCCAGGGACCCAGGTTCAATTCCCGGCTTGGGTCGCATTCTGAATGGAGTTTGCACATTGTGCGGATTTCCTCTAGGTACTCCGGTTTCCTACCATAGTCTGAAAGACGTGCTAGTCAGGTGCATTGGCCATGCTAAATTCTCCCTTGGTATACCTGAACAGAAGTGTGGCGACGAGGGGATTTTCACAGTAACTTAATTGTAGTGTTAATGTAAGCCTACTTGTGACACTAATAAGTAAACTTTAAGAAGGTCTGGATAAGATATTTTGTCACTGAGTTGGTGCAGGCTCAGTGGGTCAAATGGCCTCTTCCGCACTGTAGGGATTTTAAGATGATTCTACAATGAAAATACCCCAAATGATAAAATGGCAGTTTTTTGGGGATTTTTTGTTTGAATAAATGAGCATACTTTTAAAGTATTGTTGCCAGATCCCTGCCTCACTAAAGCATCATGCAACCTCACTCATATTGCCAAGAACCATGTTCCTAATATTCAAATTGCTAAGAAAAGACATTGCTAAAATGTTGCCACGAGTGATATCACACTATTTGCGACAAAGAAAAAAATAAACCTGTATTTATATCGGGCTTTTCACTATCTCAAGATGTGCCAGAGGACTTCACAGCCAATGAAATATTTTTGATGTGTAGTCACAGTTTATTTCTTTACATTAATACTGCAATGAAGTTACTGTGAAAATCCCCGAGCCGCCACACTCTGGCGCCTGTTCAGCTATACTAAGGGAGAATTTAGCATGGCCAATGCACTTAACCCACACATTTTTCGGATTGTGGAAGGAAACTGGAGCACCCAGAGGAAACCCACGCCGACACGGGGAGAATGTGCAGACTCTGCACAGACAGTGATCCAAGCTGGGAATCGAACCTGGATCCCTGGTGCTGTGAGGCAGCAGCGCTAACCACTGTGCCATTGTGCCGCCTCTCTAATAACACATAAGCCACTTTTCGCACAGCAAGATCCCACACAGATAGCAATGAGCTAATGACTTATTAATCTACTTCAGCCTTATGGCTTAAGGGATAAATATTTGCCAGTTTAATGGGGAGAATTCCCTGCTGCTGTCTGCAATAGTGTTACATCCATCAGTGGGAAATCTCCTGGTCCCCACATTCTGGCACCTGCTCGGGTCCATTGAGGGAGAATTCAACATAGGGCAATACACCTCACCCACATGTTTTTCGGACTGTGGGAGGGAAGCGGAGCACCCAGAGGAAACCCGCACACTCACAGGGAGAACATGCAGACTCCACACAGACAAGTGGCCCATACTGGGAATCAAATCTGGATCTCTGGCGCTGTGAGGCTGCAGTGCTAACCACTGCGCCACTGTGCCACCTTGGGTATGATACTATTAGATTCGTAAGGAGAATGTGGGAGTCAAAAATGACTCTGGAATGTTACAATACTTTCAAAAAAAACCCTCTATAGATTCCGTAGTTTTCCAGAGAGTCTTGTAAAGAAATGAAATCTGAAAATGAAACCATTGACCCATCCAGTTTTAATTTGTGACACTGCAGAGCATGCTGGCAGATAAGGATGCAAGTGTTCCCTTTCCAGCGCGTCAAATGGAGGGATGTCAGTGCTCTGAAACGGAACATTTTAACTGTCAGCATCAAGCTTCTCTGAGTCAGACGCAGCGCAGCTAAATGCTGAATAATATTCCCCCTGCAGTAATAGCTCTCTTCAGCCTCAACCCAGAACTGCATAGCCTATCCCAGGAGGAATAAAAACGAGGAAAACTTGGGAAGTCACTGGTAATGGTCTGAACAGTAGTTCCATCTTAAGGCGTGCACGATTAGTTCAGACCAGCACCAGCCATTTCCCAAGTTTTCCTCATTATTTTCTGGGATACGTGCCAGTGCCTTAGGAACATAGGAATTAGGAGTGAGGTTCGGCAATGCAGCCCTTCGAGCCCACTCAGCCACTCTATATGATGATGGCTGATTGCCATCTCATTCCAACTCCATTTTCCTGCCTTTTCCCCATAGCCCTTTATCCATTTCCCTCATTAACCATACCCTGAATCGTTATTTGTGGGCAGCTGTATGCTGTGGATTTGCCCGCATTGGGAACTGAGGGCAAGACACCAACCAGATGTTGTATTGCAACACCAGGTTAAAGTCCAACAGGTTTATTTGGTAGCAAACGCCACTGGCTTTTGGAGCACTTGCTGCTCCTTTGTCAGGTGACAAAGAAATGGCGTTTGTTACCAAATAAGCCTGTTGGGCTTTAACCTGGTGTTGTAAGACTTCTTACTGTGTTTACCCCAGTCCAACGCCGGCATCTCCGCATCAGATATTGTATTGGCAGCAGGGAAGAGGCTTTTGTTGAATTGGTCTGTACTAATCTCACGCACGGGCAGCACAGTAGCACAGCAGTTAGCACTGCTGCTTCACAGCACCAGACACCCAGGTTCGATTCCCGGATTGGAGCACTGTCTGTGTGGCGTTTGCACATTCTCCCCGTGTCCGCATGGGTTTCCTCCGGGTGCTCCAGTTTCCTCCCACAGTCTGAAAGATGCGTTGGTTAGGTGCATTGGCCATACTAAATTCTCCCTCAGTGTACCCGAACAGGCACCGGAGTGTGGCGACTGGGGAATTTCACAGTAACTGCACTGCAGTGTTAATGTTAGCCTACTTGTGACTAATAAATAAATAACCTTTACCAGGGTCCCAGATAGGGAAAGGAAATGGACCAATCCATTGCACCATCCAGTTTAAGATGATAAAAGCGTGGCAGTAGATTGAAGCAATTTGTTCCCAGTGCTTGAGGAACTGAGAATGTGGGAACATGGATACAAGATTAAACAAAGGATAATTTAGAATGGAGGGAAAAAGAAACTTCAGTTCACAGAGAGGAGTGGAGGCTATAGATCTCATTTCTAGGGGGTAGTATTGTGCTCCACATTATCTTGTAGGATATTGAGGCAAAAGCAATGTTAATTTTCAAGATTAGAGAAAAAAGGATAAATGAAGAATTAAAATGATATGGAAACAGGGTAGGCAAGTGTGATTCAGATTAATTATTTTCATCAAGGGTAAACATTGTTTATTTGCGCCAAATAGTTTATTTTCCATGTTATAACTCCCATGTGTTATGTATGCGGGCCATAGACCCTTTAAGAGGATGGGTCGAGGGCTGACCTGCTCTACAGCCAGTTCAGGGCTGCGTTGCGAGAAGGACAGTTCGTCAATAAACCCTTATTTATTCCTGTGACTTGCTTCTGTGTGGGTTCTTTGGAGCTCCCACCCACCTCCCACTTTGAAATCTCAAACTCAGCGCCGTGTATTATCTAGAATCCAGGTCTTTGCAGTAGGGAGAGTCCCGGAAGAACAGCCAGGAGTGATTAGCTTGGCCGATTTTGGTCCTCTTGGCCAGCCTAGAGGAACTCAAGTCAACTACGGCGCACAAGAACATAGCAACAAAAGCAGGCCATGTCAGCTCCCTGAGCCTCTTCCAGTTAGACCTGTTATAGCTTAACTCCAATCATTTTAGCAACAGCCAAGACAGGCACATGAAAACCGTACTGGCAATTCGGCCTCTGGTTTGAGGAGGTGATGAAGCCCGTTGCACTGCCAGTATCACCTTCACTCTGTTGAGTGGCGCCACTCTTTCCCAAGGTGAGCTCGCCTCATCACCAAGTGAGGGGAAAATAGCCAGCCACGTTTCTTTCTCTCCAGTCTGTGAAATAAAGCCTGGATTGAAATGATGACAAGCCTGTCAGCTCGTTATCCCCATTAGTTGCCATGGAGACTAAGTATTTGGTAGAAAGGAAGCAACTTGCATTTATGTAACACCTTTTAGGATCTGAGGATATCCCAAAGCACTCTGATATTCAGCAGAAAATGAGTCGAATGCTACTGTTCAAAGCATCTCATCATCAAGCTCACTTTAATCTGACAGAACCATTTCCTTTCTGCCTTCCCCTTCCTATTTCTGGAACCCTGGACAACATTGATGTTCAACATTATTTATTATCAATAATTACAAACGATTTGCATGTTTTTACAATTCTGTGTGTCTTCCTAATCTGCACTCCCATTCATAGAAAATCATAGAAATCATAGAAACCCTACAATGCAGAAAGAGGCCATTTGGCCCATCAAGTCTGCACCGACCACCCAGGCCCTACCCCCATATCCCTACATATTTATCTGCTAATCCCTCTAACCTATGCATCTCAGGACACTAAGGGGCAATTTTAGCATGGCCAATCAACTTAACCCACACATCTTTGGACTGTGGGAGGAAATCGGAGCACCCAGAGGAAACCCACGCAGACACGAGGAGAATGTGCAAAATGCACATAGACAGTGACCCGAACCGGGAATCGAACCCAGGTCCCTGGAGCTGTGAAGCAGCAGCGCTAACCACTGTGCTACCATGCCACCCCTCCCCACTGCCACCCCTCTCCCCACCATCACCCCACCCCCCAATCCTTGCCTATCAGCTGCCCCACCATTAACAACTGTTAATTTCCAAAATAAATATCGCTGGAGATCTGAAATAGAATGTTTACAGTGTGGAAAGAAGCCATTCGGCCCATCGTGCCTGCACCAACTCTCTGACAGAACATCTTACCCAGGCCCTCTCCTCTGCCCTCGCCCCACAACCCCGCACAATTATCATAACTAAACCACCACACTACTCTTTGGACACTAACAGGCAACTTAGCGTGGCCAATCCACCTAACCCACACACCTTTGGAGTGTGTGTGGAAACCAGAGCACCGTGAGGAAATCCGTGCAGACATGGGGAGAATGTGCAAACTCCACACAGACAGTGATACGTGGCCGGGATTGAACCTGGGTCTCTAGCACTATAAGGCAGCAGCGCTAACTGCTGTGCCACCGTGCCATCCTAATAAAAACTGAGATTGCTGGATAAAACTCAGCAAGTCTGGCAGCATCTGTGGGGTTAACATTTCGAGTCCAGACTGAATCTTTGCTGCGTTCCAAAGGAGACCTGCTGAGTTTTTCCAGCACTTTCTGTTTTTATCACAGTTAAACTCCACCTTACTACAACACTGCTGACCTTTTGCTCGTCCCTGTATTGCTTCCTCCCAATTCTGACTTAGCACACTTACCTAGTCACTGCCTCATTAATGGTACGATAGAGAAAAACATTTGGATTTATACTGCACCTTCCCTGACCTCAGGATGTGTCAAAATGCTTCACAGTGAACGAGGTGCTTGCTGCAGTACCATTACAATATACGACAGGCAAAAGCCTACTTGCATACAGCAGTGTTTCGGAAAAAAAAAGACAGGAACTCGAGGGTACAACCGCAGAGTGAAGGGATGCTCCTTTAAAACTGAAACAAGGAGGAACTCTTTCAGCCAGAGGGTGGCGAATCAGTGGAACTCATTGCCACAGAGGATGCCAGGTCATTGAGTGTCTTTGTGCAGTTTTGGGCGCCGCACCTGCGCAAAGATATTTTGGCCTTGGAGGGAGTGCAGAGGAGGTTTACTAGGCTGATACCGGAGTTGAGGGGGTTGAGCTATGAGGAGAGGCTGAATAAACTAGGCTTGTACTCGTTAGAGTTTAGAAGAATGAGGGGAGATCTCATTGAGACGTATAAGATGATGAATGGGATGGATAGGATAGAGGTGGAGAGACTCTTCCCACTCAGAAAGGACAGTAGGACGAGGGGGCACAGCCTCAAGATAAAGGGGGGGTGGTTTAGAACGGAGTTGAGGAGGAACTTCTTCACTCAAAGGGTGGTGAATCTCTGGAATTCTCTGCCCATTGAAGTGGTGGAGGCTGCCTCGCTAAACATTTTTAAGAAGCGGGTTGATGGGTTTTTGATAAGAGAGGGGATTAAGGGTTATGGGGAGAGGGCGGGAAAGTGGAACTGAGCCACGACAGATCATCCATGATCTTATTGAATGGCGGGGCAGGCTCGAAGGGCTAGATGGCCTACTCCTGCTCCTATTTCTTATGTTCTTATTATGTTCTTATGTTTAAGACAGAAATAGATGGGTTCTTCATTAAGACGGGGATCGAGGGTTATGGAGAGAAGGCAGGAGAATGGGGATGAGAAAAAATATCAGCCATGATTGAATGGTGAAGCAGATTTGATGGGCCGAGTGGCCTATTTCTACTCCTAATATCTTATGATCTTATGAAATAAAGAACAGGTCCGCGATTTAGCGGCAGCTTTATCCAAATCCCATAACGGTTGCTAAATATCATGAGGAGCTGAAAACGGGACTTATGCTGGTGCAAATGAAAGGTGTGGACTTGATTTTATAATAAATTGAACTATGATTAGTAGATTTAACACCAATACTTCCGGCCTCACCATATGTTACCAACCACGTGCTGTGACATTTTTTCAAAAGGTTCAAAAATAAACAGCAGTCACAATGTCCATTCAGGGCACACAGTGAGGTCTAACCCTTCAGTGGTGCAGGACAGGGCCATATGGTGCCCTAGTACTGCCCACTGGCAATGTCAACTTGGCACTGCCTACCTTACAGTGCCAGGGTGGCAGTGCCAAAGTCAGACCCTCTGGGAAGCCTTACTCGGGGAGGTTTCCCTCATATACCCACCGTGGGGAAGCATGATGCACAGTGGTTAGCACTGCTGCCTCACAGCACCAGGGACCCAGGTTTGATTCCTGGCTTGGGTCACTGTCTGTGTGGAGTTTGCACGTTCTCCCTGTGTTTGCATGGGTTTCCTCCGGGTGCTCCAGTTTCCTCCCACAGTCCAAAGATGTGTGGGTTAGCTGGATTGGCCATGCTAAGTTGCCCCTTAGTGTTAGGGGGATTAGTAGGGTAAATATGTGACGTTATGGGGATGGGGCCTGGGTGGGATAGTTGTTGGTGCAGGCTCGATGGGCCGAATGGCCTTCTTCTGCCCTGTAGGCATTCTATAATTCTTTATGTTGGGAGGGGTTCTGATGTTTGTGAGGGGAGGGTGGTGGTGCCTGCACTGGAGGGGTGGGGGGGATGTGGCAGTACCCTAATCCTGAGGCAGGGGGTGAGCTCGTCCCAAATGATTGTGGGGAGTGGTTTGGACCAGAGTCTGTGAAGGGTGAGGAGGTGCTGCCTGTGATGAGAAAAGGTGGGGGTGCCAATGATAAGGAGGGTGGGGACACCCCGATGCATATGAGGGGGGGTGGGGTGGCGAAGAGTGCCTCTTTGGGGGATGGGGAGGGGTATTTTCGTCACCCAAATCCTTGCGTTTTGGAGGGGAAGTGCCCTGATTTACATTGTGGGGGGAGCAATGCTTGGTGGAGGCATGGGCGTGGTCCCAATGTCCATTGGGGGGGTGAGAGGGGAGCCCTTACTTTAACTTTGAGATTAAAAAGGCACCCTTTTTAATCTCAAAGTTTTAGGGCCCCGGCCCTCCAGCTGGCTGTGTGATCCTCACCAGCACTTTGAAACTGCGCAGAATGCTGTTTAATCAGGAGAGAAAAGGCGGTCGTGAAACTGCTGAGTTTCACATAGCTTTCCTCGCTTGGTCCAACACAATATGGGAAAATTGCACCTCATATTATTGATCTGAATTGATTGAGGTGCGGATATTGGTGAGGGCAGAGTGGGGGGAAGCTCTTTGACTTATGCTATTGGATTTTAGTGTCTCAGCTGAAAGGTAACACCTCTGGCAGTGCAGCACTCCCCCAGCACTGCACTGAAGTGTCAGCCTAGATTCTGTGTTCAAAGTTCCTGGAGTCGGATCTTGGCCCGCTGTCGCCTGACTCAGAGATGAGAGTGCAATGAGCCATGGACACAGTAAAAACAGATACATGTTTGTATAACGGCAAAGTACTGCAGATGCTGGAATCTGAAACAAAAACAGAAAATGCTGGTAAAACTCAGCAGGTCTGACAGCATCTGTGGAGAGAGAATAGAGCCAATGTTTCCAGTCTAGACGACCCTTCCACAGATGCTGAGTTTTTCCAGCATTTTCTGCATATATTTGTATCTACGCACACATGTATATACGTGCAAACTCCCATTAAATGCAGTGCTTTCAGAGTCACCTCGTATTAGAGGTAGATAAATCTGAAATCAAAGGAGAATATTCTGGAAATCCTCAGTATCTCTGGCAGCATCTGCCAGAAGAAAAGAGCTGATGTTTCGAGTCCAGACGACCCTTTCAAGTCCAGACGTCTGGACTCGAAACGTCAGCTCTTTTCTCTCCTTACAGATGCTGCCAGACCCGCTGAGATTTTCCAGCATTTTCTCTTTTGGTCTCACATTCCAGCATCTGTGGTAATTTATTTTTATTCAGTAAACCTGGAACTGCTCCAGGATTGGCAACCCGAATTATATACTTAAAACACACCGAACATACTCCGTAGTTTAATCCTGGGCCATTTCTTTGACCAAAGCTGGTGATAAACCACTGAAAATGATTGACATTTTTAACTTCCGCTGTATGACCTGGTAAAGAGTGTAAGTGCTTTTTGGCAATGCGGAAACACTGGGTTTTAATTTACTGCGTCCACAGAGTGGGTGCTATTTTATCTTGAAGCATGAAGCCACGAACACTGAACAAACAGAACTCAGCTGCGAAAACATGCCAGGATGTTGTTTTATTTTATAATATATCAAAAGGTGTGAATCAGGGCATTAGGTTTAATGAAAACCCATTAAATGCATCATCGGCAACCAGTTCATTTCATGTCCCATCGATAGGGTGGGCTGTTATTGGGGATGTATTTATCTGGGGGGGCTTGTCTGAGGTATGGTGCATGTAGTGTATCATTGCTCTCCTTGCAACCATACCAAGATACTTAGGTATATTAATGCACTCTTCCTCCATACACTCTTGAGGTCAATTGTACAATGGGGACGTTAACTATTTATAAATTGCCAGCAACATTCCCCAGGGTTAACTGATGGATTTTTTTAATGCACACGAGGGAGAGATTTGCATTTATACAGCACTTTTCAGGATGTCCCAAAGTGTTTTCCGGGAAAGGAAGTATATTTTTTGAAGTGTAGTCACTGCTGTAACGCAGCAGTCAATTTCTGCACAGCAAGATCCCATAAACAGTAATCTGATAACGATGAAATAATGAATCAGTTATGGAATAACCTTTGGTCCCGGGACAATTTCCTTGTTCTACAAAAATATTGCCACGGAGTCTTTTACGCCCACCTGAATAAGCAGACAGAGCTTTTATTTAACATCTCATAAAGTAGACAGCACAGTGGCACAGTTGTTGGTGCTGCTGCCTCACAGCGACAGAGACCCAGGTTCAGTTCCGGCCTCAGATGACTGTCCATGTGGAGTTTGCATATTCTCCCCGTGTCTGTATGGGTTTCCTCCAGGTGCTCCAGTTTCCTCCCACAATTTAAAGATATGCAGATTAGACTGACTGACCATGCTAAATTGCCCCTTAGTATCAGGGTGATTGGCAGGGTAAACACATAGGGTTATGGGGATAGGGCAGGATGCG
Organism: Carcharhinus amblyrhynchos; assembly: GCF_965287045.1. Classification (NCBI taxonomy): domain Eukaryota; kingdom Metazoa; phylum Chordata; class Chondrichthyes; order Carcharhiniformes; family Carcharhinidae; genus Carcharhinus; species Carcharhinus amblyrhynchos. The sequence goes on from NC_137338.1 coordinate 13,147,122, forward strand.
ATTCTTGTCATTGGAGGCTCGATGGGCTGAATAGCCTCCTTCTGCATTATAGGGAATCTATGATATCTCTGATGGTACAGCACTCTCTCAATATTCCACTGGGGAGTTAGCCATATAAATCATTAGGGGTGCAATCTTGTTGAGGCATCGGGGTTCTGTCCTGCTGGCTGGAGAGCCGGGTCAAGAGCTGCACTGCCTTTTGTCGGGAAGGCCTGCCAATCAGGCAGTGAAGGCCACCAGTGGGCCCTCCCCAGGAATCAAGACCCTCGGGGCAGAGGCGGAAGGTTTGCCTAGCCAATAAGAGGCTGGCAGCTCATGTGGTCAGCAGTGCCAGTGGGGACATTATGGCTCAGGCACCAGAGTCCCTTGATCACAGGGTAACACATGTCACAGGTAAGTAACGTCAAGGGCGGAGGGGCCAAGTGTGGGGAGGTGGAAAGGGGCTTTATGGCTGGATGGGGTGGGAGATGGCCTGGGATCATTGGGAAAAAGATACATGGGAGTCTGGGAGTTGGCTGCAAGAGGGGGAGGTTGGGGTGGGAGGGGATCACCTCCTCTCATTGTCAAATGACTCAATGTATTACTGAGGCTGTGTAAGGCTCTGGTCAGACCCCATTTGGAGTACTGTGAGCAGTTTTGGCTCCACATCTAAGGAAGGATGTGCTGGTCTTGGAAAGGATCCAGAGGATGTTCACAAGAATGATTCCTGGAATGAAGAGCTTGTCATATGAGGAATGGTTGAGGACTCTGGGTCTGTAGTCATTGGAGTTTAGAATGATGAAGAGGGATCTTATTGAAACTTACAGGGTACTGTGAGGTCTGGATAGAGTGGACATGGAGAGGATGTTTCCACTAGTAGGAAAATCTAGAACCAGAGGGCACGACCTCAGGTTAAAGGCACGATTCTTTAAAACAGAGATGAGGAGGAATTTCTTCAGCTTGAGAGTGGTGAATCTGTGGAACTCTTTGCTGCAGAAGGCTGTGGAGGCCAGGTCATTGAGTGTCTTTAAGAGAGAGATAGATAGGTTCTTGATTAATAAGGGGGTCAGGGATTATGGGGAAAAGGCAGGAGAATGGGGATGAGAAAAATATCAGCCATGATTGAATGGCAGAACAGACTCGATGGGCCGAGTGGCCTAATTCTGCTCCTATGCCTTTTGGTCTTATGGTCTTTATGACCTTCAGCAACTTCAGGTTTAGGAGCTTGGTTCTCCACATGAACTGAGCTGGCTGTGAGTCAACAACAAGGGCGGCAACAGGTGTAGGGGCTGACTGCTGTGTTCCTAAGAGAGGGCAGCAGGTCTGTGCTCTGTGAGGCCACGCTGACACCACCACTGGGAAGCACATCGACAACCTTAATAATTTGCAGAAGGACAGACTGTGAGAATGCTGTGAGACACTATTTCATGGTAACTGCCTAAGCGTGGCAGCAAGATGAGCTTATGAAACCTCACAGTCTGTGTTTAATTTCTCCACAACATTCAGAAAGCTGCAGGTACTGCAAAGGAACCTGAGGTGTCACCCATAAGGTTCTGCAGTGTTGACAAAGTCCATAACTGTGTGAATTTAGATGGCTGCATGTTACTCAATGACGGGGGGAGGAACAACGTAGCAGCTTGCCTTTTACCTTCAACAGGTTTATTCTGCCCCCCACAGAGACCTTCAAGTCCTCTGCAGCAAACCCATGTGCAAACCGTCCTCTGATGAGGTGAATCTACATTATCCTTGCTCCCTGCCCTGGCAGCAGGATCCTAGTGCCCATACATGCCCCTACCAGAAAATATTATCATTTAGATTCAAAAACATTCAAGAAGTATACTTTGAGCTAATTTTTGACCATCTGCATTCAACGCTGATTGTTTAGGCATCACTTGACAGCCCAATAGTGATCAATTGACATCATTTGTCATCAAGTAACATTAAATGAAATCACACACTGCTTAAAAAAGACATTTGTAACCATTGGGCATCATTTATTGCCTTCAAGATGCTCAGAAACATTCAACTGACATCAAAAGTGATCACTGAGCTTGTTTGTGAGGAATAATTCTAAGTTCGACAGATCTCGACAAAATTTGCCTATGTTGTGTCATGGATTTAATAGTGATGTAGAATGTTATGCATTCTTTGTATAGATTGTTTAATATAGGGTCAGTGCACACATTACTACTGAGTGAAGCAGTCATCCAGTGGACTGTTGATTAAACCATTCACTCCCCTCCTTTTCACGAACTGATGAGGTTGCCCTGTGTCTAAAATACATCAAAACAGAAGCATCAAAGGCATTATTAAGGTTTATGGAGGGGACTCTCTGCATGGACTTGTGGAAGTGAGACAGCTCTCCTCTTTTCCACCTGCTCCACCTCAGCCTTCAGTGCAGCATCCAGAAACCTGGGAGTTTGTTCCCTCTTTAGCCATTCTTCAAATTTTCCCATATCCAATCAAACTTCCAAAAAGATTGCCACATCTGCTCCAACCATAATTATAGAATCATAGAATCCCTACAGTGCAGAAGGAGGCCATTTGGCCCATCAATTCTGCACCAACTCTCCAAAGAATGTCTTGCCCAGGCCCACTCCCTCACCCTTTTCCCACAACAACATGCATTTACCATAGCTAATCCACCTAACCTACATATCTTTCGACACTAGGGGTCAATTCAGCATGGCCAATCCACTTAACCTGCACATTTTTGGACTGTGGGAAGAAACTGGAGCACCCGGAGGAAACCCATGCAGACACAGGGAGAATGTGCAAACTCCACACAGTTGCCCAAGGCAAGAATTGAACCCGGGTCCCTGGCACTGTGAGGCAGCAATGCTAACCACTGTGCTGCCGAACTCACCTTTTAGAGTCCAATAAACAATATGGTTGGAGCTGAAGTCACTCAGATGAACAGGCAGCACGAGGCTGTCTGCGTCACAGTGAATGGGTGGGGAAAATAATCAGACTTCATAATCCCAGTGCCCATATCCAATTTTGCCCCTGAGGTTTCTAGTTACATTGTGGCTTCAGGTCTATCACAATAGTAGAGCACTTTGCAAATTAAATGGATGCAATCCAACATACTGCTTTGCTAATATTAAAAGAAAACTAATTATTGGTAATTAGAAAGCATTCAAAGGCAACTTAGAAGAACCAGAAGACCAGGTTGCACATGCTAGTCTTGTACTCTCTAGGGTATAGAAGATTATGCACTCATCAGATTGAAGTCTTTAAGATGATTAAAGGCGTTGAGAGAAATTGTTTGCTGTGGTGTGGAGAGAGGTTAAGGATAAACAAACGTGATGCAGAAATTAGAGCTCTCGCATTCGAGAAAGGCATCAGGAAGCTGTTTGTCACACATAGGGCAGCGTTAAATCAGAAAGTCCCACTGCCAACTCTCTGCTGAGGCTGGAAGCGATTTCCAAAACGTGATGAGTAGGATATACTCAGATAAAGATATTCTCCGACCTCTGGGATTCTCCGTTCCCGCCGCTATGAATGGAGGCTTGGCTGAGCACTAAATTCTCCATTCTCGCTGGCAGCTGTAGCGGAGAATGTGAGACTGGAGGATTCCGACCATTATTACAGAACTGAGGAGAGGTAAATGGAATTAGACAGGTTGGCCCTGACCTAATTGAAGTTGAAGTAGGCTCAAGATGCTGAAAAACCTGCATTTCATTGTCCTAATCTCCCCCTTCCAAAATTCTAACTGAGTCCTTTGGGCACTAGATTGAGGTCCGACCCGCAACCACCCCAAGGGATGACTCACCCTTTCCCCCCCGAACCCCTCCCATAGGCCCATCTCAACCCAATCTGCCCTTACTCTCTCCAAGGCCTAATCTGAGCCCCCAACCAGGCCCCAACCTTACACGACTTCCCCAAGGGCTCGCTCCAAACCCAACCTCCCAAGGCCAACCCGACCCACCCCTTGCAACCCTACGACCCTCACACTTGCACCGAATCCCACTCACTTACCTTATACAATTACCTCATCAAAGACCTTTAAACTTAAACAAGATCTTTAAACTTACCTGGTACAGCAGCTGGTGAAGTTAAGAAGATGTGGCTTCCTTACCTGTGATGCTACAGCCCTTGGTGCTTGGTCCTAGTGAGGCACTGTACCATACAGATCTCATTCGGTCTGAGTTGGAGTATTATGCAAGATAGGACTGCTTGGATTTTTTGATTTGATTTGAGTTATTATTGTCACATGTAATGGTATACAGTGAAAAGTATTGTTCCTTGTACAATCTGTAGACAAAGCATACTGTTCATAGAGTGCATAAGGGAGAAGGAAAGGAGAGATTGCAGAATATAGTGTTATAGTCATAGCTAGGGTGTAGAGAAAGTTCAGCTTAATATGAGGTAGGTCCATACAAAAGTCTGATGGCAGCAGGGAAGAAGCTGTTCTTGTATCGGTTGGTATGTGATCTCAGACTTTTGCATGCTTTTCCTGACAGAGGAAGGTGGAAGAGAAAATGTCCAGTGGGCGTGGGGTCCTTGGTTATGCTGATTGCTTCAGAAAAGCAGCCAGCATTATCAAGGACCCCACGCACTCCAAACAGACTTTCCTCCACCTTCTTCTATTCACACCTTTGTAGTTCCTTGCAATCTTGGACAGAGCAGAAGCCATGACTAGTTGTGATACAACCAGAAAGGATACTTTCTATGTTGCAATCTGTAAACATTTTCAGGTAAAATCTTTGAGCAGAGTAGCAGACCAACTCACTTGCCACTCCATTATGGCCCACAGGGTCCTTGGCTTTATCAATAAGTAACATGATTCAGGTTAAACCAATATAAATCACCAGCTAGGCCTAAGCTGGAGTATTGTGTCCAGTTCTGGGCATCACATTTTAGGAAGGATGTTAAGGCCTCGGATAGGGTCTAGAAGTGATATATCACAGTTACTTGGGATGGAGGACTTCAGTTTATGGAGAGAATCTGAAATTCTTTGCCCAAAACTGGGAATATTAATAGGAGACATGTCAAAGGCGACAAAAATTCTGAAGAGTTTTGATAGCGTTAGTGTGGAGAAACTGTTTCCAATGACTGAAAGGTCAGCAACCAGAGTGCACAGACTTCAGGGGAAAAACAGAGAGGGAGTAGAATTTTTTTATGCTTTGAGTTATTACCTAGACTGTTTGATGAGGTGGTGGAAGAAGATTCAAGAGTAACTAATAAATTGAATTTGGAATTGGATTTAATTATAATATAACATTCCAAACCTATGACCTTGACCATTAGAAAGACAAGCTAGATACATGGGAATAGCACCACCAGCAAGTTCCCCTCCAAGCCTCATAGCATCCTGGCTTAGAAATATCTCTGCATTCATTTACAGTGACTGGGTCAAAATCCCGGAGCTCCCTCCCCAACAGCACTGTGAGTGTACCTACACCACAGGGACTGCAGCAGCTCGAGAGGGTAGCTCACCACCACCTCCTCAAAGGCAACTGGAGATCAGCAATAAATGCTGAACTAGCCAGCAACATCCACACCCCGTGAAAGGGTATAAAACATGTATGAACAGGAAAAAAAACCTCCAGAGCCACAGAGAGAGGGGTGTTGAAATAACGGATAGCTCCTTCAAAAAAGCTATTATAGACACAATGGACTCAAGTGCCTTCCTCCTGTATAATTCTACAGTCACTAGCAAGTATAAGCACTAACTGGCTTTGGTGCAAACTAAAGCTGGCTGTACCTGTCCCTGTGGGTGGCACAGTGGTTCGCAACTGTTGCCTTACAATGCCAGGGACCCAGATTTGATTCCCAGCTTGGGTCACTGTGCAGAATCAGCACGTTCTCTCCGTGTCTGCGTGCATTTCCTTCGCGTGCTCCAGTTTCCTCCAAAAGCTTGAAAGACGTGCCAGTTAGGAGCATTGGCTATGCTAAATTCTCCCTCAATGTACCCAAAAGGAGCTGGACTGTGGCAACTAGGGGATTTTCACAGTAACTTCATTGCAGTGTTAATGTAAGCCTACTTGTGATACTAATAAATAATCAAAAAACAATATCCCCTAACTCCCAAGGCAGTGAGAATGACTAACCTCCTGTGAGTGGGACTTAACGCGGACATAAATTAAATTTAGCTGCTTCACTGACATCAGAGAGCCTGTGACCTCCCTCACTGGTGATAATTGGGAAAGGAGCAATTTTCCGTCCGACAATCCCCCAGAATCCATCACTAAAATGAATATTCCCCTTTGGAGGGTAACAAGCTCAATAAGCTCAAAAGTGACAACCAGCTGAAGTCAGCAAGTCTGTTCAAACAGCATTACAATGGGGTGTAATGGGGTGGCACAATAGTACAATGGTTAACACTGCTGCCTCACAATACTAGGGACCTGGGTTCAATTTCTGGCTTGGGTCACTGTCTATGCAAAGTTTGCATGCTCTCCCCATGTCTGTGTGGGTTTCCTCCAGGTGCTCCAGTTTCCTCCCACAATCTAAAAGACATGTTGGTTAGGTGCATTGGCCCAAACAGGTGCCAAACTCCATTGCAGTGTTAATATAATCCTTACTTGTGACTAACAAATAAACCTTTCAGAAGAGAGATGTCAATAATTGGTAGGGGTTCTATTTATAGCACCTATCAAAGTACTTTATAAAGTGTTTGAAACCTGAGAAAGAATAAGCATCAGATAAACAAAGAACAGGGACATTTTGAGAATTTGGGGCATATACGCAGGTATAATTAACAGCATATATTAATCCCATCAGTTTCAATTAAAATTAGTGCCCAAGGAACAACTTCAATCTTAACCCTTCCTGGAAACTGGTATCATTTTGTACTATTATAATGAGTACTGGGCTTTCAGCATCCTCCTTTAGGAGAATGCTTACTACTTACTATACTAAATTAGGAATATTTCCCATTTTGTTATACGTTGATCATAGTGACACCATTGCTACCCTCAATTAACGAGATTAACTATTTAAAGAGGGCACACTCCCGGGGATTAGTGCCTTTTCTTAAAGGAATGGACTTCATTAACTCAGCAAGGCAATGTTCTAATAGCAAAGGATTAATCTGCTTTATTGAAGAGGCGAGGAGTGTTGTAATCAGCAGATTTAGTGCCTTCATTCTGCTGACAGGACTTCATTACGCATCAAGTTGGGCCTGAGTTATTCTGGCGTGCTGATGTGCTCAGGGGTAATGCTGCAGTGGAGAAAGGTCATGGAAGCAATCAATATTAACCTCATCGAGCAAAGTTGCTTTTATCAGCGTAGGAATAGCGGTTGCCTTGGAAGGTCATATTGAATCTTTGTTTGACGGCCATAGACAGTAAGAATACTATCGTCTGTCCATAATCAATATTCCAAACAATAACGGTACGCTGCATTCTAGGCAATTACAGGCACTTATGTGTGTTTAGTGGGGAAACACATTTATATTGGTTACATTGTCTGACATGGCAGCCCTCCCACTGACAAACATAACATTTTCTAAGTGACCCTCAATAACTTGTTACTCTCTTACTTGACAGATCACCGAGGCTTAAAGCAGTTCACCAAACTCCATACAAGAATAAAATGTTGATATTATCATTACAGTGCATAAGGAGGCTATTCAGCTATTCGAGTCTGCACCAACCACAGTCCCACATGCCCTCCTTTTATATATTTTCCACCCTTCAATTTGACCCGTTCGTAGAATCTCCACACTGCAGAAAGAGGCCACTCGCTCCATCGAGCCTGCACTAACAACAATCCCACCCAGGCCCCATCCCTGTAACCCCACACATTTACCCTGCTAGCCCCCCTGACACAAAAGGGCAATTTAGCATGGCCAATCAACCCTAACCCACACATCTTTGGAGTGTGAGAGGAAACTGGAGCACCTGGAGGAAACCCATGCAGACACGGGGAGAACATGCAACTCCACACAGCCAATCACCCATGACTGGAATTGAACCTGGGTCCCTGGCACTGCAAGGCAGCAGTGCTAACCACTATGCCACTGTGCTGTCCATTCTTAATCTCGCTTGTGGCTAGGTATGGTTCCATGGTTGCCTAACTAACACAGTCCCCACAAGCATCAGCAGCGATAATATAATCTACTGGTTGCATGGATGTCCCCACGCTATTCCTGCATCGGATCCTTCAGTTACTAAAGGATCTACAGAAGATGGTGAAATTATTCATAGTTTGGACATTGCCTGAGCAAGGAGGACTCTCACCAAAATGGCTCCACTCTTGGTCTTAATTTTTCTTTATATCTGCTACTCAGCCCTCCAGCTGTGTGTTAATCGCTTTTGATCTTAAGTAGCTGGCAGGCTATACAACGCTTGGAGCCATTCTCCCCCAACGTGCATTTGTTCAACAGCTAAAATCCTGAGAAAATTGGAGCACTCCTATTGCTACATCAAAGACATAGACAATCGTAAAGCTCAAATCTCTTTTCTGTTTTCCTTTTATGCAGAGAAGCAATTTTACTCCACTATCCAGGGACTGCCAAAAAAAAATGTAGATCAGTTAACTCAGCAAGGATTTGTGTTTGAGCTTGGGGCGTTCTGATGTGTAATGCCTAATTGATGTATTGTAAATAGCTGTGGCTGGCTGCTCCAAGATTATGCTGTAAGCCTTTTTATTTCCTTTGCCATGTTGAAGCTGGTCATTGTGGCTCAGTGATCAAATTCTCTGTCTTTGAAGTTGAGGGTTCAAATCCCATTCCAGGGATTCAACAGCATAAATTCTAGGGCTGGGATTTTCCAGCCCTGTTGTGATGAATGGAGCTGGAAAATCCCACCCTAGATGTTCCTGTGCAGAGCTGAGGGAGTACTCCACTGTCGTTTTCAGGTTGGGACATTTTCTGGGTCTCCTGTCTCAGGAAGATATCAAAGATCTATGCTTAGAATCACAACAGGGAAATTCTCTTCAGTATCCAAGGCCAATATCCATTCTAAGAACAACACCTTAAACAGTATGGGTTAGAAATTTGTGTTTGGGCACAGGGGTCTCAATTCACAACGTACCTCTACTGGTTCTGACCGATGAGGGCAGCACGCAAATTTGATGCACTCATCTCATCTACACAATTGTAGAGTGCATCTTGAATGAGCCTTGAGCTGATTTCTTCTCCTTCGCAATGCCGGCTACCTCTACACTCGGAAGATCAAACAGCATATCACAAACATGGCGCTGCCCATCTGCTCTTCTTAAAGGCAGTCTGTCCCTCTTGAAAGGGAGCTGCACCGAATAACATTTGGTCAAATATCAGTGAAGAAAGTCAAACAGCCATTCAGAGAGAAAGGAACCAGGGTGACAGATGCGGCCCTGGAGACATTACTGATGGATTTGGGCAAGGGGAGAGATGTCAAGATTCCAAGGAGGTCTGAAGAGACCCTCAAGGACTTTCTTCAGGAGGAGGTAGGAGCAGGTAACCAAGAAGGCCAGCTCCTGGAGTTTGGATGCAAGGGCCTGGCAATAGCGCCACAAGACATTTAATGATCTCAATTGGGTGGTCAAGTTCAGTGAATGTTTTTTAGCTTTGCATCAGCTCCCCCCCCCGCCCACACCATCAAACTCTCACACTACTAAATACATCACCACACATTACTCACCTATCACTAATCCCTGATATCATATCTAACATACAGATAATCCGCCTCACCCTCACACGCCTACCAGCCTCACACCCACTCTCACTGCCTCCACATACCTCCATCTCATCACCGTTGGCAAGAACGTCACCCAATCACATTGATACACTATGGCCAATGTTCTCATCTCTCTCTTGAAGGATAAGGAAACTTGCACCTCCCAAACAAATAACTCTCATTCACCATGGTATTGGCAGAGCCTGAGTCTGTGTCATGAGAATAATGAAGCTGACAGCCTTATTTCCCATCTCAAGAGGCAGCACAGTGGCACAGTGGTTAGCATTGCTGCCTCACAGCGCCTGTGACCAGGGTTCAATTCCCAGCTTGGGTCACTGTCTGTGTGGAGTCTGCATGTTCTCTCTGTATCTGCATGAGTTCCCTTCGGGTGCTCCGGTTTCCTCCCACAGTCCGAAAGACATGCTGGTTAGGTACACTGGTCATGCTAAATTCTCCCTCAGTGTACCCAAACAGGCGCCGGAGTGTGGCGACTGGAGGATTTTCACAGGAACTTCACTGCAGTGTTAACGTAAGCCTACTTGTGGCACCAATTAATAAACTAAAACTTGGACTTAGCTCCCAGACCACCACATCCTGTCTCGCACCCTGAAGAGCAAACTGCTGATGGTGTGACCTCCTCCTTCCACTCCGCATCCCCCCACTTCCCTAACCCAACATTCCCCCCTTGATTCCCTGCTTACAGGCAGCTGAGAGCTGTCATCTGCCCAGTCAGAGCAGCACCAAGGAGGACGAGAGAGAGAGAGATCAACAGCACAATATTCATTAGGAGGCCTTGTCACTTGTAGCCACCAGCCCAGATACTAGCTCTTGCGGGCAACTATACAGTTCAGAGCAGCAAATGTTGTGTCAACCAATCAAGAGTGGGTTGTGGTCAGTATGCCAATTCTCTAGAGACCAAGTTCTGCTGCAGGACTCCGCAGTCACTTCAATGAAGCAACATATCGGAGAGCACTGATAGACACGCACAATCGGCTGCTGAATGTATTGGTTGGCTTGCCAGCAGCCCCTTGTCAACGTCAATATGTAAAGAGGAATTGGCTCTAATCTGGCTCACTCTACAACCTCTGCCCCATCTCTTTGCTGTTCTGCTGAGGCACTGCCACTGCAGTCCCCGTACCTGCTGTAACCTGAGCGCGGACAGCAGATTCCGATCAGAATGCAGCATCACTCTCTGGCAAAACCAGCAACTTATCGGAGCACATCCAGGAAGAGTTCAGGGTACTTCCACACAGTTTGCAGTAACAAAAGAGCCCAAGTAAAACACTCCAGCTTCAAGCTGGGTGGCTGTGCTTTAACTAACACTGGTGCAGGGCCCGTGTTACAACTCCATGCTCACTATCTGCCAAGTGGCTGATGAATTTGTTGGCTGAAATTCTGTGGTCAAGATATGGTGTACTGGCGTCGCATCAGCCACTGTGCCATCAGGATAGCGTCAGGACACAGCCTCCCACACTTGGGGTACCCCCGTATGTGCTTTTTTGCTGGCAAAATGCCACACAGTTCACTCTGTGCCCCAACAAAGTGGAACTGAATCTCTCTGTAGCACAACAGCAATGATTTTTCCATCCATTGTCTGGTCATAATGCCTTACTGTTGTTTTGGGATTTTGCTGTGTACAATTAGGGAAGTTAGGACAGCATAAAAATTAAAGCAAAAGCATACAATGTGGCAAAGGTGGGGGGCAGGAGGTGGAACAGAGGAGAAGATGAAATATGAGGGTAAGTCAGTAATGGAAAAGAAGATTGCAAGAGTTTTTTTATATATGTACAAAGTAAGAGAGAGGCAAGAGTGGCCAATAGACTACTGGAAAATGAGGGTGGAGAAGTAGTAGTGGGGAACAAAGAAATGGCAGAGGAATGGATCAGGTACATTGTGTTAGTCTTCATGGTAGAAGACACCAAAAATGTACCAAAATTTAAGAGAGTTAGGGGGCAGAGGTGAGTGTAGTGGCCGTTACCAAGAAGAAGGTGCTAGTAAAGCTGAAGGGTCTGAAGGTGGATAAATCACCTGGATCAGATGGACCTCACCCCAGGGCTATGAAGGAGATAGCTGACTGAAGAGGTATAATGGGGGCATTTCTGATGATCATTTAGGAATCACTAAAGTCAGCAAGGATCCCAGAGAACTGAAAAGTCCTTGTTCAAGAAGGGAGGGAGGCAAAAGATGAGAAATTACAGGCCTGTTAGCCTGACCTCGGTCATTGATAAGATTTTAGTTCTGTTATGAAAGCTGGGATTTCAGAGTACTTGAGGTGCATGATAAAATAGGGCAAAGTCAGCATGGTTTTGTCAAGGGGAGGTCATGCCTGACAAATCTGTTAGAATTCTTTGAGGAGTTAACAAGCAGTTTAGACAAAGGAAAGTCAGTGGACGTTACCTACTTGGATTTCCAGAAGGCCGTTGAAAAGGTGGCTGCTGAATAAGGTACAAGCCCATGGGTGTTAGAGGCAAGGCACTAGCACGGATAGAAGATTGGCTGACTGGAAGGAGACAGGGAGTGGGGATAAAGGCGTTATTTTCAGGGTGGCAGCCGGTGACTAGTGGATTTCCACAGGACTCAGCGTTGGGACCACAAGTTGTCACTTTATACTTCAATGATCCAGATGAAGGAACTGAGGGCACTGTGGCTGTTTTCAGATGATACAAAGATAGGTGCAGGGATAGGTTGTATTGGGGAGGCTGTAGAATGACTTGAACAGGTTAGGAGAGTGGGCAAAGAAATGGCAGATGGAATACAACGTGGGAAAATGTGAAGTTATGCACAATGGTGGGAAGAATAGAGGTGTAGAATATTTGTTAAATGGACAGAGAATTCAGAAGTAGGAAGCACAAAGGGATTTGGGAGTCCTAGTTCAGGATTCTCTTGAGGTTAACTTGCAAGTTGAGTTGGTTGTTTGAAAGGCAAATGCAATGTTGCAATTAATTTCGAGAGGACTAGAATACAAAAACAGGATGTACTGCTGAGGTTTTATAAGACTCTGGTCAGACCACATTTGGAATATTGCGAACAATTTTGGGCCCTGTATCCAAGGAAGGACGTGCTGGCTTAGGAGAAGGTCCGGAAGAGGTTCACAAGAGTGATCCCGGGAATGAAAGACATGACGTATGAGGAGAGTTTGAGAACTTTGGGTCTATAGTCAATTGAGTTTAGATGGATGAAGGGGGGAATCTCATTGAAACTTACAAAATGCTGAGAGGCCTGGATTGAGTGGATGTGCAGAAGATGCTTCCTTTAGATGGAGAGGTTAGGATCTGAGGGCACAGCCTTTAGAACCGCGATGAGGAGGAGTTTCATCAGCCATAGGGTGGTGAATCTGTGGAATTCATTGCCACAGAAGGCTGTGGAGGCCAACTCATTGAGTGTATTTAAGACAGAGATAGATAAGTTCTTGATTGATATGGGGATCAAAGGTTATGGGGAAAAGGCCAGAGAGTAGGGTTGAGAAATGTATCAGACATGATTGAATGGCGGAGCAGACTCAATGGGCCGAATGGCCTAATTCTGTTCCTTATGGTCTTAAAATTGGAGCTAGCTAAATTGAACTGGCAAATATGTTTAAATGATAAATAAACTGATGCTCAGGGCAGATATTTAAATGGATATTTCAGCATACGCAGTATAGATGATTTCCAACGAGACAGAAAAATTCCAAGAGGGAGAGCTGTCATCCACGGTTAAATAAAAAAGTTAGACAGTATTAAACTTAGAGAAAAAACAGAAATTTGCACAAGAATGACTGGCAGGAAGGAATGAAAAGAACATCAAAGAATGACAATAAGATTGATAAGGATGGAAAAACTAGAATACGAGAGAAAGCTGGCTAGTAATATAAAGATGGATAGTAAGATATTGTGTAGATATTTAAATGAGTCAAGAGTTAACAAAGTGAGCAGGTCCTATTGAAAGTGTGACTGGGAGATTGATAATGGAAAGCAGGGCGATGATGGGTGAATTAAACAGATACTTTGCATCAGTCTTCACTATAGAGGAGGAAATGTACTCAGGAAAATTACAATTATCAGGGTTATGGCATTGACCAAATGGTTGGGGCTATGGGCTGACAAATCCTTGTGTCCAAATGGACTTCACCTTAATGTCTTGAAGGAAGTGGCTTGGGCATTAGTTGATGCATTGGTACTGATTTCCCAAAATTCTTTTGATTTGGGGAAGGTTCCATTAGCTTGGAATATAACAAATTGAACTTCTTCATAAATTTAACTTCTTCATTCAAAAAGGGAGGGAGACTGAAAGCAGGAAGTTACAGGTCAGTTAGTCTAACATTTGTGATAGGGAAAAGGTTTGGAGCCATTGTTAGAGATGTTAAGTGCAATTTTCCCACCCCGTATAATGGGGTGGGAAATTTCAGCCGGATCCAAAAAAATCACATTCACACCCAACATCCGGCAGGTCACAATCTTCCCGGGCCATTCTCTGTGAAATGATCAGCCTCACGCCAGGGAACGGCACGACGCTGATTTAAATATTCATTAGCTCATTTCAAAGTGTTTAGCGAGCTCCGCATGCTATTGTCCAGGCTCTCTTGGCTTTCCAGCCTCGCTGGTGGAGATCCAGTGGGGATCACAGCTGGTCCCCAGCAACGGGTAGCCATTCCAGAAAACCCACACAGACACAGGGAGAATGTGCAAACTCTGCACAGACAGTGACAATAACAGCAAAATGGACGATTATTTAAATGGTCAAGAATTGCAGCATGCTGCTGTGCAGAGGGACCTGGGTGTCCTTGTGCAGGAATCTCAAGGAATCGGTTTGCAGGTGCAGCAGGTAATTAAGAAGGCAAATGGAATTTTGTCCTTCGTTGCTAGAGGGATGGAGTTTAAAAACAGAGAGGTTATGTTGCAGCTGTATAAGGTGCTGGTAAGGCCACACCTGGAGTACTGTGTACAGTTTTGGTCTCCTTACTTGAGAAAGGATATCCTGGCACTGGAGGGGGTGCAGAGGAGATTCACTACGTTGATTCCAGAGTTGGGAGGATTGGCTTATGAGGAGAGACTGAGTAGACTGGGGCTATACTCACTGGAATTCAGAAGAATGAGGAGAGATCTTATAGAAACATATAAGGTTATGAAGGGAATAGATAAGATATACGCAGTGAAGTTGTTTCCAAAGGCGTGTAAAACTAGAACTAGGGGTCACGGCCTCAAAATAAGGGGGAGCAGATTTAGAACTGAATTGAGTTGGAACTTTTTCACGCAAAGGGTTGTGAATCTGTGGAATTCCCTGCCTAGTGAAGCTGTTGAGGCTACCTCATTGAATGTTTTTAAGGCAAGGATAGATACATTTTTGAACAGTAAAGGAATTAAGGAATATGACAAGTGGACGAGTAAGTGGAGCTGAGTCCACGAAAAGGTCAGCCATGATCTTATTGAATGGCAGAGCAGGCTGGAGGGGCCAGATGCCTACTCCTGCACCTACATCTTATGTTCTTGTGACCCAAGCCAGGGTCCCTGGCGCAGTGAGGCAGCAGTGCTAACTACTGTGCCATCATGCTGCCCGGCTAATAAAGGTTAGCTTTGTATCCACTAGAGTTAAGGCAAATTAAGTGATGACTTGATCGAAACTTACATGATCCTGAGGAGTATTGATAGGGTGGATGTGGAGAGGGTGCATTGTCTCGTCAGAGAGTCTAGAACTAAGAGGTCACTGTTTAAAAATAAGGGCTCATTTAAGATAGAAATGAGGAGAAATTTTTTCATGCGGAGGATTGATAGTCTCTAGAACTTCCTTCCTCAAAAGGCAGTGAAGGCAGAGTCATTGAATATTTTAAAGGTGGAGCTGGATAGATTCTTGATTAATCGGGGGGTGGGGGGGGTGAAAGGTTATCAGGGGGGTAAGCAGGAATGTGTGAAGTTACATCAGATCAGCCACAATCTTATTGAATGGCGGAGCAAGCTCAAGGGGCCAAATCGCCCCTTGTTCAAAATGTTCAAAAATGTATCGTGGTTGAAGGATTGGTGTAGGGCAGAGGGTTTTAGATTCGTAGACCACTGGGAAGTCTTTATGGAAGAGGGGCAAATATACAAGAGGGATGGGGTACAGTTAACTGGGAAGGGCATGCATATCTTAGCTGGAAGGTTAGCTGGAGTGTTTCGGCAGGGTTTAAACTAATATGGAGGGGGGGTGGGGAGGTGGACGGAACTGGGATTGGGGATAGGGTAAGCCCGGAGGGTAGGAAGAAGGATCGGATTGTTTCTGAGGGTCTTCGGTGCATGTGTTTCAATGCTAGGAGTGTGACTGGCAAAACAGATGAACTGAAGGCATTAATGTTCGAAAGGAAGTTGGAAGTGGTGGCGGTGACAGAGACTTGGTTAAAGGAAGGGCAGGACTGGCAGTTGAATGTTCCTGGGTATAAGTGCTTCAGGCGTGATAGGGGTGGGTCGCTAAGAGGTGGGGGAGTGGCATTGTTAGTTAAGGATTGCATCATAGCAGTGCAGAGGGAGGGAGGTATAGAGGATATAGGAATCGAGTCGCTTTGGGTGGAGTTGAGGAATAGGAAGGGAGATATTACTATGTTGGGTGTGTACTACAGACCGCCCAACAGCCCGAGGGCTGTGGAAGAAGGGATAAGCAGGGACATTCTAGATAAGTGCAGGAAGAATAGGGTGGTGGTAGTGGGAGATTTTAATCTCCCCGGGGTAGATTGGAAGGTGCCGAGATCAGAGGGTGCTGACGGGGAGGAATTTGTACAGTGTGTAATGGAAGGATCCCTGGAGCAGTATGTGGATAGCCCGACCAGAGAGGGGGCTATACTGGACTTGGTTCTGGGGAATGAGCCTGGGCAGGTGGTTGACGTTGAAGTAGGAGAGCATGTGGCTAACAGTGACCACAACTCTGTCTGGTTTAAGATATTAATGGATAAAGATGAAGCCTGTCCTAAGGGGAGGGTGTTAAACTGGGGGAGGGCTAGATACAACCGGATTAGGCAGGATCTTAAAGATATGGACTGGGGTAAGCTGTTTGATGGCAGGTCGACGCTGGGTATGTGGGAGTCTCTCAAGGGAAAACTAAAATCTTTGCAGGAAAGACATGTGCTGGTCAAGAGGAAGGATGGGAAGGGTAGGATTAGAGAGCCGTGGGTAACTAGGGATATTGAGGACCTGGTCAGGAGGAAGAGGGAGGCGTACATTAGATCTAGGCATTTGAGGACAGAGATAGCGTTAGAAGAATACAGAGAATGTAGGAGAGAACTTAAAAGGGGCATCAGAAAGGCAAAAAGGGGCCACGAAATGGCTTTGGCGGGTAGGATTAAAGAAAATCCTAAGGCATTTTACTCCTATGTTAGAAACAAAAGGATGGTTAGAGGGAAGATTGGTCCTCTCAGGGACAGAGGAGGGGAACTATGCTTGGAGCCTGGGGGAATGGGGGAGATCTTGAATGAATACTTTGCGTCGGTATTCACGCAGGAGAGGGGCCTGATGTCTGGTGCTGTGCTTGAGGAGTTTGAGAATCCGTTGAGGGAAATAGTCATCACGAGGGAAGAGGTGTTGGGACTTTTAGACAGTATAAAGACGGATAAATCTCCGGGGCCTGATGGCATCTATCCCAGGCTGCTAAGGGAGGTGAGGGATGAAATTGCTGGGCCTCTGACGCAAATCTTTGTCTCTTCTTTGGACACAGGTGAGGTCCCAGAGGATTGGCGGATTGCAAATGTAGTACCGTTGTTTAAAAAGGGTCAGAGGGATAACCCAGGGAATTATAGGCCGGTGAGCTTGACTTCAGTTATAGGCAAGCTAATGGAGAGGATCCTCAAGGATAGGATGTATGAACATCTGGAGCGCTGCAATCTGATCAGGGATACGCAGCATGGCTTCGTTACAGGGAGGTCGTGCCTTACGAATCTAGTGGAATTTTTTGAAGAGGTGACAAAAACGGTTGACGAAGGACAAGCCATTGATGTCGTCTATATGGATTTCAGTAAGGCGTTTGACAAGGTCCCTCATGGTAGGCTGATAGAAAAGGTGAAGGCTCATGGGATACAAGGCCAGGTATGTAGATGGGTGGAGAACTGGCTTGGGAGGAGGAGACAGCGGGTAGTAGTGGAAGGCCCTATTGGTAAAGGCAGAAAGGGAGATATCCTGGGACCAGGTTAGACACAGCCATGAGCCCCCTTGCATATAAAGATTGAAGGGTCTCACTCTTATTTGAAACATTGAAAGGGAACAGAAGAAGGCCATTCAGCCCGTCGTGTCTGTGCTACTTTTCCAAAGGAGTAATTTACCGAGTGCCATATCCCCACCATCTCCCCATAGCTCAGAGTATTTTTCCTTTCCAGATAATAATCTGAATTCCTCTTGAATGCTTCAAGTGGACCCACCTCCGCTGCATGTTGAGATAAATCCCAACTGCCCATTGCATAAAAAAGCTTTCCCCTCATGTTACCTTTGCTGTTTATCTGTCAGTTAGCTTAAATCTGTACCCTCAATCCTTCCAGCAATGGAAATAGTTTCTCTCTATCTACTCTGTATAGATCCTTTATGTTCTTGAATATCTCTATCGAAAGTCCTCACAAACTTCTCTTCTTTAAATCCCAAGTTCCATATCATTAGTGAGCCTGGGATAGCATCGTTTGGGCTCGCTAGTATTTTACTCCCCTCCCTCCGGTGGGAAAGGTTCCTGCCAGCGGGGATCACGTATGGTACCCATCAACAGGGGCCAGGCATGAAGACTTTGCTGCTGGGGCAGGGGCCATTGAGGCCTCCTCAGGAGGTTAAGGCCAAGGAAGGGCGGATTGGCCATGCTAAATCCTCCCTTATTGTACCCGAACAGGCACCATGGGACCTGTGGGGTGTGGCATATTGTGGCGGGGCCTATCAGTGGTAAGGGTTGGGGGACCCAGTGCCAGTCTGCATTAGGGGTCAGTTGGATTGGAAGGAAGGAGGGCGCTCAGGGCTGGCAGTGGGGGACGGGGGTGTTGTCGGGGAAGCCAGCGATCGGGAGTGAGTGCTGAGGAAGCAATCGGGGAAGCCATCGGGAAGTCGGTGATGGGGAAGCCAGTGATGGGGAGGCCGGCAATGGGTGGGGGGGGGGGGTTGGGGGGCAGTGCCCATACGCCAATCTCCAAAATTGGGCAAGAAAATTTCCACTGGACTCGGAATTTTTTTTGCTTGGGAAAATCACGCCCGCCATCTCTGACGAAGGGTCATCCAGACTCAAAACGTTGGCTCTACTCTCTCTCCACCGATGCTGTGAGACCTGCTGAGGTTTTCCAGCATGTTCTGTCTTTGTTACTCACGGGTTACTGGATTTAGCCTATTTGTTATGACACGAGCCCTCTCATGATCCAGATTTTTGGAAGGTCACAAAATTAAAAACTCTTTTAGATCGTGAATTGGGATATAAATTACAGAGCATGTCGATTAAAAATAACAGATCAGTAATGAAGTGCTTCACATTAATTTTAACAGTTAACTCACAATGCCTTCTGCGGTACAAAAATTAACAAAGAGGTTTTGGGCAAGAGATGCAGGGTTGATGGGAGAAAGAATTTTTTTACACAGCAGGTAGCAATGGCCTGGAACCCACTGTCTACGAGCGTGATGGAAGTCAAGAATATTAATAATTTCAAAAGGAAACTGGAAGGGCACTTGGGAGGAAGAATAGCTGCAGGGCTATGGGGTAAAGTGCAGGAATTCAATAGAGTGCATTGCTCTACAGAGAGCTGGTATGCATTTGATGGGCTGAATAGCCTCCTTCTGCGTGATAACAACTCTACGAGTGGAATTTTACTGTTCCACAGCTGTAAGTTTGAATATTGTTGGGTTTTTTTTGTGGGGGGGGGGGGCAGTTGTGTGGGTGGGGGGGCGGTTGGGGGGGTGGGGGGCGTTAAAAAAAACTCCTTCCTGTCCATCTGACCTGTCTCCCATCATACAGTGGGCAGTGGAGGCATCAGGAAGCCCACCCGCCCTTGGGTCAATTGAAATGGGACGGCACAGTGGCACAGCGGTTAGCACCGCCGCCTCAATGCGCCAGGAACCCGAGTATGATTCCCGGCTTGGGCCACTGTCTGTGTGGAGTCTCCGTGCTCTCCCCATGTTTGCCGGGATTTCCTCCAGGTGCTCCGGATTCCTCCCGCTGTTCGAAAGACATGTTGGTTAGGTGGATTGGCCATGCTAAAATTCTCCCAAACAGGCACCAGAGTGTGGCGACTAGGGGATTTTCACAGTAACTTTGTGGCAGTGTTAATGTAAGCCTACTTGTGGCACTAATAAACTAAGAAAAAACTGAAGTGACCAATTAATTGACCTTCTTTGGGGGTCTCCTGTGTCCATCGGAGGCAGGCCATACAAGGTCATACCCAACTTTAACCCTCCCCACCGTCATCTTAACATAATCCCTCCATTCTTCTGCTGGAGCCTGTCAGCAGGCTGTCACCCATACCCGAAACTTATTTTTTCTCCATAACCTCCTCTTTCTCAGGGTCTGTCAGTAGTGACCACCCCTTGAACCTGGCACTGCTGGGACTGCAGAGCTGCCAGCCAATCAGATTGGCTGGTAATTTTGTGAGGCGGGACTTCCTCCCCAAATGGGGACCAAGTCTTGGTCTTAGGCAATTAGCATCTAGCCAAGTGATAGGTGGCTGCGGGGCAGTCAAGAGAGGCAGAGATTCATCCTCCGATGACTCTTTGGTGGGGAGAGCAGGGAGCCCAACTATCAGAAAAATCCTGTCCAATGACTCTGAAAGATGTGACTTTTAGCTGTCTCTGCTGAGTATACTAAACTTGCACTATTACCCGTCACTTAGAAAACAGATATACATCTTGCTTATTCAGCATTGCAACCTAATTTCATTGAAAGCTGCCTGCTCACGTAGAGAAGTTTATTTATTAGTCACAGATAAGGCTTACATTAACGCTTCAGTGACGTTACTGTGAAATTCCCCTAGCACTCCGATGACTATTCAGGTCAATGCACCTAACCAGCACATCTCTGAGACTGCGGGAGGAAACCGGAACAAACCCGCGGAGACATGGGGACAGCATGCAAGCTCCGCATAGACAGCGAACCAAGCCAGGAATTGAACTCAGGTCCCTGTCGCGATGAGGCAGCAGCTCTAACCACTGTGCCATTGTGCCACATAGACTCATACAGTGCAGAAGAGGCCTTTTGGCCCATCGAGTCTGCACCAACACATATGAAACACCTGATCTCCCACTGCATCCCATTTGCCAACACTTGGCCCACAACATTGAATGTCATGAGATGCCAAGTGCTCATCCAGGTTCTTTTTAAAGGTTGTGAGGCAACCCACCTTTACCACCCTCCTGGGCAACACATTCCAGATTGAATACTCTAATTGGACATATTCCTGGAGGTGTGATCACATGATTCCATCTCCTACTAGCATGCCCCCCCCCATGCCCCTGGCATTGGTGCCCATTCTCACTGTGCCCTGCTTTCCAACATCAGTTGGAAAATGAATAAACTATTTATTCTCTTGACTGTCAGTCAAGTAACCTTGTCTCCCACATCCATTCATTTTGATAATGAGCAAACAAAAATATTGACAGAAAAACGTTAAAACGTTTTTCTGTCAATATTTTTGTTTGCTCATTATCGTTAAAACGTTTTTAATAATTTTGACGAACTCTCCGTTCAATAGATTTTCTATTCAAAAAAGAGAATAGCCAATATTGTTCCCTTGTTTAAAAAAGGAAACAGATGAGCCTGGTGTCAGTGGTGGGGAAGACTTTGGAGAAGATACTGAGGAAAAGGATATACGCACATTTGGACAAAAATGGACAAGTTAGTGACAGGCAGCATGGTTTTATATGGGGAAAGTCATGTCTAACCTACTTGATTGAGTTTTTTGAAGGGGTGACAAAGAAAATTGATGAGAGAAGAGCTGTGAATGTAGTTTATATGAATTTTAGTAAGGCATTCGACACATGGCAGGCAAAAACTAAAATTGCATGGGATTCAGGGTGAGCTGGCTACATGGATACAGAACTGGCTTGGTTATAGGAGACAGAGTGCCGGTGGAAGCGTATTTTTCAGAATGGAAATCTGTAGCTACTGGTGTTCCGCAGGGATCAGTGCTGGGGTTGTCTGTAGTATATATAAATGATCTGAAAGAAAATGTGGGTGGTCTGGTTAGTAAGTTTGCAGATGACACAAAGATTAGTGGAGTTGCTGATAGTGCTGGGGATTGTCAGAGGATGCAACAGGATATAGATAGATTGGAGACTTAGATACAGAAATGGCAAATAGAGCTTAATCTGGACAAATGCGAGGTATGCATTTGGAGGTCCAATTTTAGGTGTGAATTATACTGTAAATGGCAGAGCCCTTAGGAACATTAACATACAGAGGGATCTGGGCATGCAGGTCTACAGTTCCATAAAAGTGGCAATACAGTTGGCTAAGGTGATTAAGAAAGCATATGGCATGCTTGTCTTCGTCAGCCGAGACACTGAGTACAAGAGTTGGGAAATCATGTTGCAGCCGTATAAAACCTCGGTTAGGCTGCTTTTGGAATATGGCGGACAGTTCTGGTCGCCACACTATCAGAAGGATGTGGAAGCTTTGGAGAAGATTCACCAGGATGTTGTCTGATCTTGAGGCTGTTGGCTATGAGGAGAGGGTGAATAAACTAGGATTGTTTTCACTGAAAAGATGGAGGCTGAGGGAGACTTCTCAGAGGTCTGCAAAATTATGAGAGGCAGAGGCAGGGTGGACAGTCAGAGGCTTTTTCCAAGGTTGGAAGTGTCAATTACAAGAGGGCACAGATTCAAGGTGAGAGTGGGAAAGTTTAAGGGAACTGTTTTTCACACAGAAGATGGTGGGTTTCTGGAATGCAATGCCAGAGGAGGTGGTGAAGCAGGCACATGAGCAACGTTTAGAAGACATCTGGATGGGTCCATAAATAAAGAGGGAATAGAGGGATATGGACCGAGTAAAGGCAGAAGGTTCTTTCTAGTTTAGTTAGGGCATCATGATCGACACCAGCTTGAGGGCCAAAGGCCCTATTCCTGTGCTGTACTTTACTTTGTTCTTTGTTTGTGTTGAGTTATAGAAGGTGAGAGTAAACCTTACTCCAGAGCACTGTTTCAAATGAACCTCAGCTATAGGGCACAGGGACCTGGACAAGGTTACTGTTTCATGCAAAGGAGTGGTCAATACTTGGTCTTCTGGGTGGGGAGACACATTTTTAATCAGTAAGGGAATCCCGAGTTATGGGGATAAGGTGGGAAAGTGAAGTTGAGGATTATCACATCAGATTAGTCATAATCTCATTGAATGGTGGAGCAGACTTGTTGGGCCAAAAGGCCTACTTCCTCTCCTACATCTTATTGTCTTGTGGGAGGAATAAAACACTCAATTCATTCAAGGGCAGTTTGGCGCGTGAACTGGGGTAATCAATGGAAGGATGAGCTAAATACCTCTCTCTCATCTCTTTTTACACTGAGGTAGATTTAGCACAATGTTGATGCCTCATATAACAATTACACCCTCATGATTTGTCAATGGAGCTACTGTGAAGCAGCCTCTGGGCCTGAAGCTCCACTTGAGGACTTGATGGCCAAAGAAGATGTGTTTGTACTGTAGCCAAACAGGATTACCAGCCTGTGAGTCCTTCCAATAGGCCTGATGGCAGGTGGGAAGACTGGAAGAGTTTCCTGATCAGGCACATAGCAGAAGGCAATGGCAAACCACTGCTGTACTTTCCATCAAATGGTCACCAAAGCTTTTTGAGACCATGGTATCTGAAAAGGGCGTTGTGGGGTAGGGGTGGGGAGCAATTTGTCAAGTAGTCTCTGAAAGACATTCAAAGACCCTATGCGCTCATAAACCTGTGCTCCATTCTCCCAGACCCCTGAACGCTGGACTGCTGATTAGGACATAACAAAATATTTGCCTGTTCTGATTAATGAGACGGTCAAAAGGGTGACTGAGCAGAGAGGCGATGTGACAGCAACGGGAGAAATAATATGCTTACCACACTGACACTATTTCACATCACACAAAATTGAGAATCTCATATTACTGGGCTATCACGGTCCTCCACAAAGATATTGATATTCTCAGTGACTGTGCTAAGATGCGCTGTGCAAATAGCACAATAAATCATTGCTGTATGTGTTGTCTTGCCAGCTACTACATCACGGTTTAATTTTGAAGTATAAAAAAGGGAATCGCTAAATGTCAGTGATATATACCTGCCATATTGCACCTATATACTTGACGTGGGTCATGATATTCATCAATATCTGCTGGAAGAGACACATTCAGCAAAATGTAGCACCCAGGGTTCAATAAAACTGCCTGATGCTGTTTGCAATATATTTTCCAAAACTTAATGCTAGTCACCTTGATTGCAAGGCTCTAATCTCACTGGGAATTTGTGATGCAGTTTTATTGTGCTTTCTGAAATCTTCGATAATTATTATTGGAATACTGTTACTCAAAACCAACTATTGCTTTCATATATAAACTACCTGAACATGGCAAACATACCTTTGGGTGGCATTTTCTGGCCACGCTCGCCCCAAGAGCAGAAAATCCCACCCGATCTCGAAGGGTTTTTTCTTGGTTCGGCCCCCACCCGCTACGATTCCCATGGTAGGTGGGACAGAAAGATTCTGCCCTTCATCTTCATCAAAGATATTAATTTCTTTATACGCAGTTTCCATAAGTCAGCCTCTCCATTAGTGTTCAATCTATAACTCATTCACTCTGCTTAAGCCATCCAAAAGTCGTAGGGGCAGAAGGAGACCATTCGGCCCATCGAGTCTGCTCCACCATTCATTGATACCATGATTGGTCTGATATGATACTTTCCCACCTTATCCCCATAACACCTGATTTCCATACTGATCATCAGCAAAGTGATGGAAGGGGGTCATCAACAGCACTATCAAGTAGCACTTACTCAGCAATTACCTGCTCACGGATGCTCAGTTTGGGTTCAGACGCTCAGCTCCTGACCTCATTACAGGCTTGATTCAAACGTGGACAAAAGAGCTGAACACCAGAGGTGAGGCGAGAGGTGAGAGACCTTGACACCAAAGCAGCATTTGACCGTGTCTGGCATCTAAGCCGTGCAAAACAGGAGTGGATGGGAATCAGAGGAAAACTCACTGCTGGTTGGAGTCATACCTGGCACAAAGGAAGATGGTTTTGTTGGAGATCAATTGTCTCAGCTCCAGGACATCAGTAATGCCTGAGGCCCAACCATCTTTAGCTGCTTCATTATAACTACTTTTCTGTCATAAAGTAACAAGGTGTTCGCTGATGACTGCACAATGTTCAGAAGCATTCCCCACTTTCAGATGCTGATACAGTCCATGTTCAAATGAAGCAAGACCTGGATAATATCCAGGCTTGGACTGACAAATGGCAAGTAAAATTCATGCCACACAAGTGCCAGACGATTACCATCACCAACAAAAGAAGATCTAACCACTGTCCCTTGAATTTCAAATGCATTACAGTTGCTGAATCCCCCACTATCAACATCCTAGGGGTTAGCATTGACCAGAAACTCAACTGCACTAGTTATATAAGTACAGTGCCTACAAGAACAGGTCAGAGCTAGGAATTCTGTGGTGTGTAACTCAGCTCCTGACTTCCCAAAGCCTACCCACCATCTACAAGGCACACATCAGGAGTGTGATGGAATATTCTCCACTTCCCTGGATGAGTGTAGCTCCAACAACACTCAAGAAGCTCAACACCATCCAGGCCAAAGCAACCCACTTGATTGCTAGCCCTTCCACAAACATTCACTCCCTTCACCACCAATGAACAATGGCAGTGTGTGTACCATCTATATATTCGTATACCAGGAACTCACCAAGGTTCCTTAGGCAGCACCTTCCAAACCACTGATCACACCATCTAGGGGGACAAGGGCAGCAGATACCTGTGAATACCACCACTTGGATGTTCCCTTCCAAGTCATTCATCATCCTGATTTGGAACTATATCGCCGTTCCTTCACTGTTGCTGGGTCAAACAGCAACAGTAACAGCACTGCAGGCATGCCAATACCTCAGGAAATCCATGCAGATACAGGGAGAATGTGCAAACTCCACATAGACAGTGACCCAAGCCAGGAATCGAACCCAGGACCCTGGAGCTGTGATGTGGCAGTGCTAACCACTGTGCCACTGTGTCATCAGAAGCACCCACTTCTCAAAATTAAATGGTAATAGCATCTTTTGGCAACTGCCTCTGGACAAAGAATCCAGATTGTTGACTACATTTAACACCCCTTTCGGTGATTATGGGTTTTATCAATTTACCATTTGGAATTGCTTCTTCACTGGAGATATTCCAAGGTGCGATGTCTCAAACCTGGGAAGGTGTGGAAAGAGTAGTATGCCATGTGGACAAGGTTGTCATAAATGGTTCATCAAAGGAAGAGCATGACCGTTGAGTCAAAGTGTTCCTCAAAGTTGTACAAGAAGTAGATTTGATATTAAACGACAAATGTGAATTGCAAAACCTATGATAAAATCCTGAGGCCACCTAGTGCAAGCTTTGGAAATTAAAGTTTATTTATTACTGTCACAAATATGACATTAACACTACAATGAAGCTTTTGTGAAAGCCCTCTAGTTTGCAACACTTTGGCGCCTGTTTGGGTACACTGTGGAAGAATTTAGCATGGCCAATGTACCTAACTAGTACGCCTTATGGACTGTGGGAGGAAACCGGAGCATCCAGAGGAAACCCATGCAGACATGGGGAGAGCATGCAGATTCTGCACAGATAACCACCCAAGCTGGGAATTGGACCTGGGTCACTGGCGCTGTGAGGCAGCAATACTAACCACTGGGACACTGTGCCACACCCTAGTTGGGTCATTAGCAATTTCCCATTGCCTAAAAATATCACAGAACTCCAAAGATTCCTTGGGGTGGACAATCAAATGGGCAATCTCTTTCCAAACTTGACAGAAATCAATGAGCGTTACGACAGCTGTTGAGGCACAGTTAAGAGTGTGCTAGAAGGTAGATCAACAAATTGCTTTTGACAGGATCAACATCTCCTAATTTCACCCAAAATTCTTGTGCATATTAATCCAGAGTTGACAAAAAGTGCAGCAGCCGACGTTAACATCTACAGGCTTGGACTGTTTCAAGTTCAAAAAGTTGGACAAAAAAGACCAGTTAATAACACCTCAAGATCTCTCACGAACACAGTCATGAGGTATGCAACCATAAAGAAAGACACCAGCACTCCTTTAGTATTGCACTGGAGCTTAGGCCTAAGTGACACTCTCAAATCAGTGGATTGAGGCTTCAGCCAATGATTTAGGCCAATATTCCAGTTCAGTACTCAGGGAGTGCTGCACTGTTGGAGGTGCTGTCTTTCAGGACAAGCTTTGCACTGTGGCCCCACCTGCCTCTTAAGAGGGCAGCATAAATCTTTTTGTGATTCAAATGAGCACAGAATCATGGATCAGAGAAGGAAGCCATTCAGTCTCTATATATCTGAGGGAACCCAGGTCCCTAGTCATGTACATCCTAGCACACACTTGTGGTGTAATATCATTCACTTTCCAAAGGCCAACTCCAGTGCCATGGGGGCCTCAGTTTCCTTCACCTACCAGGGGAGGCCTTGCCTTCAGATGCACAGTCTCAAATCTCCGCAATTCCATCGCTGACCAGCTTTGCCTCTCCAGCTCTCTCTTTGCTCCTTTGAGATGCTTTTTTCTTATTAATTCATGAGACAATCATATCGCTGACCAACATTTATTGCCCATCCCTCGCTGCCCGAGGGCAGTTGAGAGTCAAACACATTGCTGTGGATCTGGAGTCACATGTAGGCCAAACCAGGTGAGGATGACAGATTTCAGTCCCTAAAGAACATTAATGAGCCGGATTTTTTTTCTGACAATCAACAATGGTTTCATGGTCATCAGTAGATTCTTAATTCCAGATATCTTTTGTTGAATTCAAATTCCATCATCTGCCTTGGCAGGATTCGAACCCGGGTCCCCAGAACATTAGCTGAAGTTTCTGGATTACTAGTCTAGCGATAATACCACACGCTACCCTTTGGCCTCTCCTCAAATTTCTTTTTATTTGATAATGGTGCTGTGAAATACCTTGGAATGTTTTATAATGTTAAAGACACCTTTGAATGCAAGTCGAGGTGCATAACCTGAGTTTTATTAAACACCCTGGAAGCCCACAGTGGGTCAAAGGTCCTGTTCCATTCCACGTAGATCATATGTCACCGATAAGACACTGAGGCAGCAAGATATTGCTTCAGTGTAGACCCTACATTATTAAATCGGTGCAACACCTCTATCTTATTTTCTGAAGTCTCAGAATTGTTGATTTTTAATCTTTGTCAGTGGCTGAGCTGTGTCTGGTGTTTAAATTAATGAAAGGAGAGAGGAACGAGGAGCAGATGGAGACAAAAGGAAAAGTGTTGCAGCAAAATTCAATTTTCAGAGGATGGATTGAATTACTTTACCTTGTGTAGCTGTTTTTACAACGTTAAACTTATTCCAACACATCTGTTATGCTTTAGGCAAAGCTCTTGCCTTCTATCCGATAAAGTTTTCGTTATATAATGAAGATAAGCCCTTTGTTTAGTCACTGCAGCTAATGGAAAGCCTCTCCATTTACAAACCAATTATCCCGTACTATTCATATGCCTTTTTCCTATAAAGCATTGCCCTTTCATGACCCACTCGTGCGTGCATGTAACACCCATCAGATGCTACATGACTTGTAGATTGAAAAGGAAACATTCATCAATTTTGAATGTTTTTCTCCATGTTATTCTTGCTGGCTATATCCATATATATTTATTTTGGCACGTTCTTTCATTTCCCTCCTCCCCTCCTCAACTGAAAGCATTGCCAAGTGCTTGAGTACAATTCTGGCAGGATGCACAAAATAGCTCAAGCCCCCACACCACCCAACTGAGATCAAAAGGTGGACAATCACAGGAATGTTGGACTGTGTTAGGCACCACTGCAGAATCCAATCTTGCCCTCATACAATGGTTATATGCCTGTACGTGCAAACACATGTGGGCACATATACGCATATGGGGGAGGCAATGGCCTAGTGGTATTATCGCTGGACTAGTAATCCAGATAGCTAGGGTCAAGCTCTGGAAACCTGAGTTCGAATCCCACCACCGCAGATGGTGGCATTTGAATTCAATCAAAATCTGGAATTAAAAGTCTACTAATGACCAAGAAACCATTGCTGATTGTTGTAAAGACCTATCTAGTTCACTGATGTCCTTTAGAGATGGAAATTTGCTATCCTTACCTGGACTGGTCTACATGTGACTCCAGAGCCACAGCAATGTGGTTGACTCTTAGAATGTCCTCCGTGATGGGCAATAAATGCTGGCCCAGCCAACAATGCCCACATCTCATGAACAAAAAAAAGACACATCCTTACAGCACTTAGATTGCTTTTCTACAGGGTGGCAATCATGCCTCAACCTTTCCTAGGACCCCCCCGACAGGATTCTACATCATTGGGTAATTAACTGCCTGCCATCAGGGCTTAAGATTCTCTACAGGATGGGGTTCTGCCTCCAAGAGCTACTGGCCAATCGCATGGCTAAGAGTTCTCAGAGCTCAGCAGTGCCACTGGGACTGGCGGTCACTGTGGGACTGCACTGGGATGCTACAGCAGCATAGACGTTGAGGTTACTGGGGCTGTGTGGGCGGTGGGTGACTGGTGAGGGCCAGGGGGAATGTTTCCACTGGCCCTTCCATTAGCCACAGGGTTCTTAATCAGGAGCTCCTCCCCACACTCCCCAGCTCCCATATCCGGAAGCTGCCAAGGAGAGTCCCAGTGTATACCAAGTGGTATACCATCACATAGCGGAGGCCTCATCTGGTGCTGTTTGAATATCAGTTGCAGCAGGAAGAGGCCCTTAAGTGAGCATTAATGGGCCACATATGAGCCTCGATTAAGCATTGGGTGGTAGGGTCACCCACCACCTATCCTGCTGCCACTGAAATGCCAGCAGCAACCAGTAGGTGGCGAACACACCACTGACCAACTTCCCACCCCATTCTCTGGTCTCACCCATCTCCTAGCCCGCTCTCTCAGGCTCTGTAAAATCTCAACCACACACACTTACTACCAGAGGTATCTCAAAAGTTGATTATTAATAACGTCTGAATGGGTAGACCCTCTCCCAGGACGGGGACAGTCTCCTCTCAGCTCCGCATACCCCAGCACTCAATACACTAATGTAGCATGCTGGCCGAGCTAGAGAAACCTAATGGCGCTCTCTGCTGGTAACTCACGGTACAGCAAGGGGGATGATTGAGCCCAGCATCTGGATCTGGCTCCTTGAACAGTAACTATCCAACTGGGCTACACCATCGCCTTGAAGTTTAAAAAAAAATATCAAGTATTTGTCCAAGTCCTTTTTGGAGGTAACAACTGAACTTCCACCACTGGAAGTTACTCAGAAGTTTGGTGTGGGGATGGTTAAACTTGATGATGGACACCAAATATTCGTATGAATGTTCTTGCATCCTTTTGGATATTTTGGATATGAATATAAATAGCCATTTCATTTCCAACTTTCAAATCAAGGGCAAACGTGCATGGGCAGCACAAAACCAATCTCTCGTGCAGGCATGTATCGATTCATTTAAAATAATGTCCACTTTCATTTGATTGTCTTTGGTTACTGAAGCTTTGTTCTGTTTACTTGGATTTAAATCCAATCGCATATTCCCATTCAATGTGTGACCCTTCGTGAGCTGGCTTTTCGAGGGATAAATCACCAGGGTAAAGAATCTAATTTGTGCTGATTACTTATTTGATTTTTTAGGAGGTCCAAACACCTCTGCTTTGAGCTTTAGGATTTAGTATTTCAATTTAACTGTGCGATAGGTTTCCTTTCAATGATCGCTACAGTACAGGTTGGCACGGTGGCACAGTGGTTAGCGCTGCTGCCTCACAGCGCAGGGACCTGGGTTTGATTCCCAGCTTGGGGCACTGTCTATGCAGAGTCTGCACTATCTCCCCGTGTCTGCGTGGGTTTCCTCCAGGTGCTCTGGTTTCCTTCCACAGTCTGAAAGATGTGCTGGTTAGGTGCACCGGCCATGCTAAACTCTCTTTCAGTGCATCTGAATAGGTGCCAGAGTGTGGTGACTGGCGCATTTTCACAGTAACTTCATTGCATTGTTGATGTAAGCCTACTTGTGACAATAATAAATAAGCATTTTTTTTAAATTAGCAACAGCTATAACAGCTCCATCTAAAAACTATATTTCTAATGAGTGCACTCATCCCGTCCTTTAAGGTTACTTCTGGATGTCATAATTTTGACCATGCATCTTCTATTCAATTTCACTGTGTAAACTGACACAGTAAGAAGTCTCACTGCACCAGGTTAAAGTCCACAGGTTTATTCGGTAGCAAAAGCCACTAGCAAATAAACCTGTTGGACTTTAACCTGGTGTTGTGAGACTTCTTACTGTGCTAACCCCCAGTCCAACGCCAGCATCTCTACATCATTAACTGACACAACCCAGTTATGGACCATGGTGGTAAGTGGTGCTGTGGAGTGAAGTTTGGGCTGTCAGAGCTTCCAGATGGATTTGGGAGTGAGGGGAACCCCAAAGGTGCACTGGAGACTCCCTCTTGGTAAGCATTTGTATGGCAATTGTTTGGAAGTGCTAATTTCCTCTGGATACTCGTACTGTGCTGGCAATTATCCGAAAATGTGATGTAAATGGCTAACTTTGGATGGTTTTGCCAGCACTGTCCCAATAGTTATTCCCAAAACGTTAGAAGAAACTCTTCTAACTTATGCCTAACTATTCTAAATATTCAGACCAACTACCCCCCACGTCCACCCCCCAACCCCACCAAAAGGGATCCCCCTCACCTCTGATACACCAGGGGTCATCCTTACCTGATCTGGCTAGGCCACTTCAACTCAACCCAACCCTCACCACCGCACCCCCCCCCCATCAACCAAACCCTACCCCCTGACTTGACTGAAAACAGTGCCCGAAGCCTCAACCCTCCCCCTACTGATCAGCCACTGTTATCAGAGGTGTGGGGGATCCCTTTTGGTGGGGTTGGGGGGTGAGAGAGGGAGTTGGTCGAAATATTTTGAATAGTTAGGCACAAGTTAGAAGGGGTTTTAATTCTTCTAATGTTTTGGGCATAACTATTGAAATAACCCTGGCGGAACCATCCAAAGTTAGCCATTTACATCACATTTTCCAATGATTCCCAGCACAGTACGAGTGCCCAGACGAAATTAGCACTCCCAAACAATTGCCTTACAAATGCTTACCAAGAGGGAGTCTCCAATGCACCTTTGGGGTTCCCCTTACCCCTCAAATCCATCTGGAAGCTCTGACAGCCCAAACTTCACTCCACAGCGCCACTTACCACCATGGTCCATAACTGGTCAGTTCATGATGCGGAGATGCCAACCCCTCCCCCGAACTCCCCCAATGTCTGAGACCCCCACTCCCCCTGACCTCCAATTCCCCACACCCCCAGACCTTCATCCCTCTCAATACCCCTCTCCCGGGCTTAATGTTCAATCCCCCACACCCCTCTCTGATTTCTGAAGACCCACCTGACCTCCAATCCCCCTCACAACCCCCAATTTCAATCCACTTACTTTACTTCTCCCTTTCACTCGGTGAAAGTCTATACAATAAGAAAGGGAGCCGTAACCTCTTTCAGTCCGACTGTTTCAGACTTTGATGATAGGCTTTGAGGACAGCTGTGCTGCCTGGATCCAGTTTGGCCTGAGTTGGAAGGTCAGGCATCAGAGAAACTTGGTTAGGCAAATGAGCACTGAGTAACAACTTGATGCTGATCGACAATCCAAGGAAGTTATGGCCCATTGTGTTTTACCGGTTTTGATTTACAACACCTCAGGATCGAATTTTCTGGCCACGCTCGCCCCAAGGCCAGGAAATGCCGCTGCGCTCAATGGATCTTTGCATTGTCCATGTCCCGTCCACTACGATTCCCGTGGTGGGCGGGACGATAAAATTCCACCCCTTGTATAGGAAGGGGCATAGAGTATAAAAGCTGCCGTCTAATGCTTCAGTTATACAGAACGTTGGTTAGACCACATTTGGAGTACTGCGTCCAGTTCTGGTCACCTTACTACCGGAAGGACGTGGAGTCTCTGGAAAGGGTGCAGAGGAGGTTTACCAGGATGTTGCCTGGCATGGGGGGACTGGGTTACGAGGACAGATTGAAGAAACTGGGGCTATTCTCCTTGGAAAGACGGAGATTGAGAGGGGACATGATAGAGGTATATAAGATACTGAAGGGAATAGATAGAGTTAATAGTGAGAGACTGCTCCCTAGACTGGGTACGAACATGAGAGGTCATCATTTAAGGGTGAGGGGGGGGAGGTATAATTTGGAGGTGAGAAGAAGGTTCTTTACGCAGAGAGTTGTGGGGGTCTGGAATGCGCTACCGAGTAGGGTGGTGGAGGCAGGAACGTTGGACTCGTTTAAGATGCAGTTAGATAGGCACATGAGTGAAACGAGAATGGAGGGATATGGTAGGGGCTATTAAATAGGGTTAAACCTCGGGAGACACCGGAAGGGCAGGCTGTATGATTAATATTTTTTGTCTTTATTCCACAGGTGGAGGTCCACCTCGTGTCAAGCGAGGGGCATGCACACGGCGGGTCGTGCGTGGGCTGCTCTTGGAAGTCCAGGAGTGGCCTAGTACTTCATGTCGGTGTGTGTGCTTGATCCTGGACCGGTAGACGGGCGCCGCAACAGCTCAGTGACTAGCACTGCTGGCTGTGCAGACACATGGATTTGGGCCTGTGTCTGTGGGAGTTTGCGCATTCTCCCTGTGGTTGCGTGGGTTTCCTCCGGGCGCTCCGGTTTCCTCCCACACCCCAAAGATGTGCTCTTAGGCTAATCGGTTTTTACCAAATTGACACTATTTCTTCCCTGAATCTGACTGAGTAGGGTCCCATTCGTAGACACGCAGGGTAGAATAGGTGTGGGGTGATGCGGCGGCGCGGGCTCGTTGGGCCGAAGGGCCTGTTTCCCGTGCTGGGTTGTTCTTTGTTCTTTGTTCTTTGTCTCAATGGTAGTGTACACTCTGCTTAGTCAGGAGATCGTGGGGTCAATCTCATTCCAAGGACTTTAACACACAATGTAAGCTGCCAGTCCAATGCAGTACTGAGGGAGCACTGCACTGTCAGACGTGTCGCCTTACAGATGCAATGTTAGACTGAGGGCCTCCTCCGCCCACTCTGTGTGAATGAAATCCATCCTGGGTGTTTATGTTTGACCAAGCCTTCAGTCAGCTATGCTGCTATCCCCTCACATGGCTCAGTGTCACATTTTGTTTTGATAATGCACCCCCCAACCCAACCCCTAATCGAATCCCTACCACCCCAATGAAGCTGAATCTCCCCTCCACAACCCAACTCAACCTGACCCGCAGCACCCTCCCCAGACCTGACCCACCTACTGATATCCAACTCCCATAACGCGTGATGTCCGCGTCCCTCCCTCCACTATTGAAACTTTGTTGCCCACTTACACGAGGGTCTCACTTCTGGCCTGTTGTATCACCTGTAGAATGGCAAGCCTCAATGGCAATGGGCAGGTGATGGCCAAGTGTCATTATCACTAGATTGAAAATCCAGATACTCAGCTAATGTTCTGGGGACCTGGGTTCGAATCCCGCCACAGCAGATGATGGAATTGAAATTCAATTAAAATATCTGGAATGAAGAATCTACCGATGACCATGAAAGCATTGCTGGAAAAAGCCACTAATGTCATTTAGGGAAGGAAATTTGCCATCCTTGCCTGGTCTGGCCTACATGTGACTCCAGAGCCACAGTAGTGTGGTTAACTCTCAACTGCTCTTGGGTAACTAGAGATGGGCAATAAATGCTGGCCCAGCCAGTGACACCCATGGCCCATCAATGAATTAAAAGAAACAAGAGTCTATCATTATGCAAGTCCCTGACTTTCCAATGGAGCCAATAAGTGAGCTGTTATCCTATTCCCTCAGCCAGGTAGCTGACAGGATGGCATAAGTCTCCCAGGTAGCACGGTGGCACAGTAGTTAGCACTGCTGCCTCACAGCTCCAGGCAGCTGGTTTCAATTCCCGGCTTGGGCCACTGTCTGTGTGGAGTCTGCACATTCTCCCCATGTCAGCATGGGTTTCCTCCGGGTGCTTCAGTTTCTTTTCACAGTCCGAAGATGTGCAGGTTAGGCACATTGGCTGTGCTAAATTGCCCAGGGATGTGTAGGTTAGAGGGATTAGCAGGGTAAATATGTGGGATATATTTTTTGTGGAGATGAGACCTAGGTGGGTTTATTATCAATGCAGATTTGATGGGCCACGTGGCCTTCTTCTGCACTGTAAGGATTCTATGATTCTAAGTAGCATGTAGTGGAGACAGCATCTATCAACCAGCTCAGGTATCCAGGCACTAGCAGTAAAAGCAGGGACATTGTGTGGCCTGGCTGAAGAACATTTATAGCATGCAACCTGGGATCTTTTATTTTTAACACCTGACACCACACCTGGTTCCAAATAAAAGCCTAAACAATGAGGAATTTGATGAAGTACAACTGATACATATACCAAGGACACTGCACTGGAAAATGTTGACATGGTTGAGATGTAACTTGCCCATGCCCCCTTTGAAATTTTTGCCGGTGATTTAATCCCCATAGAGGAACATATAACAATTGGTGCGTTTGAGGGGTGTATAAAGTATTCAGTAATTTGGAGAAATATTTATGTTAAGGCTCCGGTGCTACTTTGGTCTAAAATCAGGTTAATTGCCACTAATTGCATATTAATTGTGTTAAATTATAAGTAGGTGGTGAAAATTGAAGAGGGACTGATTTGTGTTCCTATAAAATGGAACAGGTAGAATCTGTGATGCTTGAGTTAGAAGGTGTATGCTTGTAGTGTGCACCTTTGCAAATAAATGCTTAGAAAAGTGATGGTTCCAGTTCTGGCTTTCTGATCTAACATCAGAACCGACCAATTCTCGTTTCATTTCTTCTTCAACTTCCCCACTCTTCAGGAAAAAAGTGCAAGGGTTCCCCTCTCCCGATGATAACGTTTGGGTGACATAGCAAACTGTCTTTCCTACTGTCTCAGATTACTCCGGATGTAGGAAGCACTGCCAACATTCCAGCAACATGGCCAATGTAGATTTGTGTTGGAGGCAACCGTGCCATTATATTTTCTTTTGGCCTCAGTGTAGGAGTTTCTGATTGTTGTCCATATAGCCATGGCAGCAAGAGACATCCCTCTCCCCTCAGTGGGTCATCTGTCTAATTCTGCTCTTTCCAATGTCCGGCAGTTAACAAACAGTATGGTATGTAAATATATAGGTGAAGCCTGGTTGATGCAATCAGATGGGTCTTTAATATATTTCCTTTTGCAGTGGTGGAATCCAAAACTAGATTGGATAAGTAGTTAGGATAATAACTGCAACAGGGAATTCAGGGGAAATGCCTTCACTAAGAGAATGCGGAACTCATGAAACAGTGAGGTGAGTCACATTGGCACATTTAAAGGGAACTTGGACAAACTTGTGAGGGAGTAAGGAGAAGATTTATTTAAATTCATTTATTAGTGTCACAAGTGGGTATACATTAACACTGCAGTGAAGTTACTGTGGAAAGTCCCCTAGTCGTCTCACTTCAGCACCTGTTCGGGTACACTGAGGGAGAATTTAGCATGGCAATATACCCAAGCAACACGTTTTTTGGATTGCGGGGGGAGACCGGAGCACCCTGAGCAAACCCACGCAGGCACAGGGAGAACGTGCAGTCTCCATACAGACAGTGACACAAGCCTGGAATTGAACCTGAGTCCCTGGCGCTGTGAGGCAGCAGTTGTAACCACTTGCTACCATTCCACCAGGACTGCATGTTGGGCGGATATGAAGTAGAGTGAATGAAGGCTAGTGTGAACCACAATCATTAGTATAAACCAGCTGGCCCAAATGGTCTGCTTCTGTGCTGTAAATTTTGTGTAAAAGCCCAGGTCAGGGTCACCATGCAACAAGCGGCTGGAGAACTGATATTAATTTTTGACAGTGGCAGGAAACATCAGCAAGTGTGATGGAATACTCTCCACTTGCATGGCTGAGTGCAGCTTCAACAACACTCAATAAGCTCAGCACTATCTAGGACTAAGCTGCCCCATTTACCAGTTGAAACATTCACTCCCTCCACCACTGATATACAGCAGCAGTGTGTACCATCTGCAAGATGCACTGCAGGATCTCACCAAAGCTGAGTAGACAGCACCTTCCAAATCCCACAAGCTCAGCTATCCAAAAGGACAAGGGTAGCAGATACATGGAACACCATCACCTGGAAGCTTCTCTCAAAGTCACTCACCATCCTGACTTGGAAATATGTTGCCATTGTTCCACTGTCACTGAACTCCCTCCCTAACGGTGGCACAGTAGTTAGCGCTGCTGCCTCACAGCATCAGGGTTCAATTCCACCCTGGGGTGACTGTGTGGAATTTGCACATTCTCCCCGCGTCTGCATGTGTTTCCTCCAGGTGCTCCGGTTTCCTCCCACAGTCCAAAGATGTGTGGGTTAGGTGGATTGGCCATGCTAAATCACCCCTTAGTATCAGGGGGGTTAGCAGGGTAAATGTGCAGGGTTACGGGAGTAGGGCCTGGATGGGATTGTGGTCAGTACACACTCGTGGGCCAAATGGCCTCCTTCTGCACTGTAGAGATTCTATGATTCTAACAGCACTGTAGATGTACCTATACCATATGACCTTACCAATTACACCCACATTCCAAGAAAGAATGAAAGGAAACTGGCCAGTCTACCACCTGACATTCCCTTCCACAGGGAGCTGTAAGAGACATTGGGAGGGATGCATAGCTTGTCCACGATGACTGCTTTAACTAGCGGCAGGAGTTAAAATCAACCCGATGATCCTTACACCGAGGCCAAGACTGAAACCTACAAACATGCAAATAGACACTACTGCAAAGAGCTGCCTCAAGATTTGTGTCCCCATCATTCGGATCTCAGGGGACCTGATTCTGTGTTGCTGGTTCCAAGTGGAATTGACCCTTTTTGTCATTTTATTTCATCCTTTTCATCACCATGGTTTCTGGCTCGCTGCCAAATTTATTTACATTATAAATTCATAAGGCATAAAATGGATTTTTCATGCGGGGACATAAAGTACTATTTTGAACTGCTAACTGAATAATGATGAGCTGATTTGACTGAGGTTTTCCCACATCCATTCTGACCTGTGATTGCAAACCGTATCGCGGTGGCAGGAAAGAGACAGTATCATGCGCTGTAGTTAAAATAATGAGCCCATTTCCTCCTTAGCTTGGCTGTGTCAGTCATTAAGTCAAATTATATTGTATAGCTGTGCCAGCGACATGCCGTTTAAACCTAGCACGAAGAACAATGTGGGATCTGGACTTGCTGCACTCCCAGTTAATCAGTGAAATTGTCACAGCAATTTCTCATTGTATCAACACTGCCCAATTAGGGTGCCCACATGGAATGGATACATTCCTGGAAATGTTATCACCAAGACCTCTTCAATACTGCATAGTCAAATAGCATTTTTTCCCCATTTTCAATCACTCTCTGATTAATATATCAATGCTAATGAAAAAAATACACGGGGGAAAGCATTGCATAAGATACAAAAATGGGGGTCTTGATTAACACACGCACCCATTTGTTCCGATGCAGGCAACAGGCAAACTTTGTGCTTTGAGCTTGTTTATATCATTGCTGCCTGAAGGCGGCACCAAGCCTGCTGTTGAATGGGTTTGGGGTGGGATTCTCCAATCTCGTCCATGTCCGCCCTGCAGCAAGAGGATGGCATGGTGGCACAGTGGTTAGCACTGCTGCTTCAAAGCACCAGGGACCCGGGTTCGATTCCTGGCTTGGGTCACTTTCTGCGTGGAGTTTGCAATTCTCCCCCTGCCTGCAATGGGTTTCCTCCAACTGCTCCAGTTTCCTTTCACAGTCTGAAAGACGTTAGGTGGATTGGCCATGCTAAATTGCCCCTTACTGTCAGGGAGATTAGCAGGATAAATATATGGGGTTACGGGGATGGGGCCTGAGTGGGATTGTGGTCGGTGCAGACTTGATAGGCCAAACAGCCTCCTTTTGCGCTGTAGATTCTAAGATTCTAAGTAAGAATGGAAAATTTGGCATTCCACCCAAAACCCATTCACTCTGGAGAATCCCAGCCGCGAATAAGTTCGGAGGGTTTCAGCGTATATCACAAGTTCAAACGAGACCGTAAGACAGACGAGCAGAAGGTGAGCGGCACGGTGGCATAGTGGTTAGCACTACTGCCTCACAGGGACATGGGTTCGATTCCCGGCTTGGGTCACGGCCTTTGCAGAGTCTGACGTTCTCCCCGTGTCTGCGTGGGTTTCCTCCGGACGCTCCGGTTTCCTCCCACAGTCTGAAAGACGTGCTGCTTAGATGCATTGGCCTTGCTAAATTTTCCCTCAGTGTACCCAAACAGGTGCCAGAGTGTGGCGATAGGGGATTTTCACTGTAACTTCACTGCAGTGTGAATGTAAACTGACACTAATAAGTAAATTTAAACTTAAAAATCAGCTGGTGCAGCAGGCAAGTACAACCTTCCTGATCCATAGCCATCAGGAACACACTGGGTGGAGCACAGAGCTCTCTAAACCACGTTAAACTGCTGCCTGTTTGATAACAAATATCATTTGTGTTTGTGGAAACAGTGTTAATGTAAGCCCACTTGTGACACTAATAAATAAACTTAAAAAATCTAAGTAGGCCATTCGGCCCATCCTCCACCATTCAAAGGGAATCATAACTGATCTGATAATCCCCAACTCCACTTTCCCACTTTATCCCCATAATCCTCAATTCCCTTACTGATTAACATCTGTCTATCTCAGCCTTAACAACCCAGCCTCTATAGCCCTCTGTGGTAAAGAATTCCCACAGGTTCATTATTCGCTGAGAGAAGAAGTTCCTCCTCATCTCTGTCTTAAATGAGTTTACTTACACAGAGGCGATGCCCTCTGGTCCTAGACTCTCCCTCAAGAGGAAGCAAACTCTCAACATCTACCTTGCCAAGCCTTCTGAGAAATATCTCATTCTTCTAAACTCCAATGAGGACACGTCCAACCTACTCAACCTCTCCTCATAAGAAAATCCCTCCATACATGGGATCAACCTTGTGAATTTTCTCCGGACCGCCTCAAATGCCAATATATTTTTCCTTAGATTATAGGACCAAAACTGCTCACAGATTCCAGGTGTGATCTGACTACAGCCTTGCATAATTTTAGCAAGACTTCCCTATTTTTATATTCCAGTCGCTTTGAAATAAAGGCCAACATTTCCTTTGCTTTCCCAATTATCTACTGAACTTGCATGCTAGCTCTTTGTGCGTTATGCATGACATTTTGGCTGGAGAAGATCTTGGAATTCATTGCACAAGTAACATCAGCCTGAGAAAGTCAGAGGGATGGAATAACCTGGCAGCGAATGGGCTCCAAGGTTCTCCACCACAGCACCATAGAGACCTTGGTGCAAGGGATGGCAGGAGGAGAGAAGCCCTCCATCCACTAGGGACCAAGCCACCCTCCAGACAAACTCTAAGCAGGTATGGGAGCAGATAGCCATACAAGTCAATGCAGGCAATGCAATCCCACTGACCTGGTGCAGTTCCCGAAAGGAAATCAATGACTTCACATGAGTGGTCAAGGTCACTGAGTTCACCTTAGGGGGTGGCACAGTGGTTAGGACTGCTGCCTCACAGCACCAGGGACCCAGGTTCAATTCTGGCCTTGGGTCACTGACTGTGTGGAGTTTGCATGCTCTTCCTGTGTCTGCAAGGGTTTCTTCTGGGCGCTCCGGTTTCCTCCCACAGTCTAAAGATGCACAGGCTGGGTGGATTGGCCATGCAAAATTACCCTTAGTGTCCAAAAATGTATAGGTTAGAGAGATTAGTGACGTAAATACGTGGAGTTACAGGGACAGGGTGAGGGGTGGAATTGGGTAGGATGCTCTATCAAAGAGTCGGTGCAAATTTGATGTTCCGAATGGCCTTCTTCTGCATTATAAGGATTTTATGAGCTGCAAATCCCACATTCCACCAATTGCACACCCAGTCTGCTCAATAAACCATACCCTCAGCACTCATCTACTAACAATCTTCATCATTCATGGGTCATACTGAAGATTTATAGCTTCACTTCATCGTCACATGCTGAACACTGCTATAAGCCTCCGAGCTACATCTTACCACTTTCACAGCTATTCAACCATGACAGGCTCATCAACCAAACATATTAGATCACACTCACTATCACACTTACTGCTGTCTTGGAAGAACGCTGAAGGAAGGCAGAGCCACCCAATGGGGGAGATGGTACTTGCCAATATTTGAGCAGCTTTGACTAAGGCCATGACTAGCAGTGGAGCTGAAAGTATCAAAAGTAATGGTATGCTCCTCTATAATCCTTCTCACATCCACCTCTCGCACAATCTCTTCCGATTGCCAAGCTGCATCTGCCTCGGGGTCCTTGTGCATGAGTCGCAAAAACCCAGCCTGCAGGTGCAGCAGGTGGTCAGGAAGGCAAATGGGATGCTGGCCTTCATAGCGAAGGGGATTGAATATAAAAGTAGGGAGGTCTTGCTGCAGCTGTATAGGGCATTGGTGAGGCCGCAGCTGGAGTACTGTGTGCAGTTTTGGGCTCCGCACCTGCGCAAAGATATTTTGGCCTTGGAGGGAGTGCAGAGGAGGTTTACTAGGCTGATACCGGAGTTGAGGGGGTTGAGCTATGAGGAGAGGCTGAATAAACTAGGCTTGTACTCGTTGGAGTTTAGAAGAATGAGGGGAGATCTCATTGAGACGTATAAGATGATGAATGGGATGGATAGGATAGAGGTGGAGAGACTCTTCCCGCTCAAAAAAGACAGTAGGACTAGGGGGCACAGCCTCAAGATAAAGGGGGGGCGGTTTAGAACGGAGTTGAGGAGGAACTTCTTCACTCAAAGGGTGGTGAATCTCTGGAATTCTCTACCCGTTGAAGTGGTGGAGGCTGCCTCGCTAAATATTTTCAAGAAGCGGGTTGATGGGTTTTTGATAAGAGAGGGGATTAAGGGTTATGGGGAGAGGGCCGGAAAGTGGAACTGAGCCACGACAGATCAGCCATGATCTTATTGAATGGCGGGGCAGGCTC
This sequence comes from Carcharhinus amblyrhynchos, assembly GCF_965287045.1. Taxonomy (NCBI): domain Eukaryota; kingdom Metazoa; phylum Chordata; class Chondrichthyes; order Carcharhiniformes; family Carcharhinidae; genus Carcharhinus; species Carcharhinus amblyrhynchos. The sequence continues at coordinate 13,188,928 of NC_137338.1, forward strand.
GAAGGGCTAGATGGCCTACTCCTGCTCCTATTTCTTATGTTCTATATTTCTAATAAAAAAAAGGGACAGAGGGATATGGGGAATAGATGAGGAGGTGGATTTGAGACCAGGGAGAGATCAGCCATGATCTGATTGAATGGTGGAGCAGGCTCGAAGGGCTGAGTTGCCTACTTCTGCTCCTAATTCCTGTGTTCCTATGTTCATTTCTGGGTGCACATCTATAAGGTTACTACCTCATGTTTGAAGAAATCTTGAATGCATAATTGTTGCCTAACTCACTGAATATTTCCAGGATTTTCTGGTCGTCTTCCAGATTTTCAGCGTTGCAGTATTTTGCTTTTACACAATCTCCAGATGTACCGGCACACTTCGGACAGTGAAGCACTGGCTCTGTTATAATGTACCGACAGTTTGAATCATAAACCCCTGTCCCACCTCACTTTCACTGTAATTCCTTGCTTTGTGAAGTTGGAACTTATTTAATTTGATTTGATTTATTATTGTCACATGCATTGGGATACAATGAAAAGTATTGTTTCTTGCGCACTATACAGACAAACCATACTATTCACAGAGTACATGGGGAGAAGGAAAGGAGAGGGTGCAGAATGCAGTGTTAGAGTTATAATGAGCGTGTAGAGAAAGATCAACTTAATATAAGGTGGGTTCACTCAAAAGTCTGATGGCAACAGGGAAGAAGCCGTTCTTGATTCAGCTGGCATATGATCTCAGACTTACGTATCTTTCATGTCAAACAAAGCATACCATTCATAGAGTACACAGGGGAGAAGGAAAGAAGGTGCAGAATGTAGTGTTACAGTCGTAGCTAGGGTGTACAGAAAGATCAACTTAATATAAGGTGAGTCCATTCAAAAGTCTGATGGCAGCAGGGAAGGAGTTGTTCTTGGGTCAGTTGGTACATGACTCAGACTTTTGTATCTTTTTCCCGATGGAAGAAGATGGAAGAGAGAATGTCCGGGGTGCGTGGGGTCCTTAATTATGCTGGCAGCGCGAAATGTAGACCGAGTCAATGGATGGGAGGCTGGTTTGCATGATGGACTGGGCTTCGTTCATAATCCTTTGTAGTTTCTGGTGGTTTTGGTCTGAGCAGGAGCCATACCAAACTGTGATAGATCCGGAAAGAATACTTTCTACGGTAGACCTGTAAAAATTGGTGAGAGTCATAGCTGAATTTGCTTAGCCTCCTGAGAAAGTAGAGGTGTTATTGGGCTTTTCTGTTACTTTTCTAGTTGTAAGCATTTAAGATTTCTCAGGGGAAAACTAGAGTGATTTGAAGTTTGAGATGAAGTTGGACAATTTTCTGCTGACAATGGATGATGAAGTACATCAGACGGACCTGCTCGTCCTTCAGCATTCCCAACACAAGCGAGGCAGGCAGCATGTGACAGAAGATAGTGGGAAGATTCAGTATGATAAGCGAAGCATCCCTCCCTGTCTCCTGAGAGCCAGAAATGAAAGCTTGTTGTTGGGCAGACCAGAAGGAGTGTTGCTCTGCGATTCTAACCCATATAATTGTCTAAGTTGAATATAACCTCCAAGGTTATAATTATCTATATAAGGAGGAAAGTCAAGACTCGGTAACAGCCTTCATACATCAGAACAGTGCCAGGAACTTATTCAGAACACAACCCTCCCCCTTTTATCATGCTGTCTCTGAGAACCAAACAATATAGTAAAGAGAATGGCAAGTGCCTTATGAAGAGAATGATTTATATGGGTAACTGTGTTTGTGAGACATGTAAACTGTGTATATATTGGAAAGCTTTATAAAGAATCTCTCCACTTTCTCTCTGTATCTTATTTCTGTCTGCTTTCTATCCCTGTGCAATGTTCCTCGCAAATATTAACACGCCCAGGGTTTTGTCAAACTCAGGTCATTTATTTATCATATTTTATCTTAATTAAAGATCAGATTAAGAATTAGGTTATTAAAGCCAAGGTGAGAGCGGTTGGATTTTATTTATTCCCCTTTAGTAATTAGTAGATATATTAGCAATTCCCAGGTCCCGAGAAATGACAGGTAAAATCAAAGACATACGTTTGCTGATTCCCATATTACAATGCTCCATTAGCAGGACAAATGCTCAGGAATGAATCCAACTATATTAAGTCAGGGCATTTTTTCATGTAAACACATTAGATGTAAGTGGACAATGTTATTTCTATTCTTCTATTTTTGGTTTTGGCACAAGCCAGTGGGTGGAGGTGGAAAAAGTATGTTTTCCATTTTGCAGCTTGTCACATTATATAGTGTTACATATCTCACTTGTAACATCAAAGCAAAGTCAACTTAACACTGCTTCTTTGATTCGCCCCATTTCAGATTCATCATGTATACAAAAATGTACAAAACTGCTCAGCTCATCTCCTTCTTCTTCCCGATGCTTTTCCCTGCGGTGTGGTGGGCAGCACCCTTGCCTCTGAATCATAAGGTTGCGGATTCAGGTCCTGAGTGCGGATGTCTAGGCTGACGCTCCAGTTCAGTATTGAGGGGGGTGTGCACTGTCGGAGGAACCATCTATTGGATTAGACTTTAAACCGAGACCCACTCTGGTGACTCAGCTGAATCATAGAATCCCTCCAGTGCAGGAGAAAGCCATTCAGCCCATCGAGACTGCATCAACAATAATCCCCACCGAGATCCTATCTCCAGAACCCCATGTATTTACCTTGCTAATCCCCCTGCAACTAAGAGACAATTTAGCGTGGCTAATCCATCTAAAATGCACATCACAGAAACACAGAATCCCTACAGTGCAGAAGGAGGCCATTCAGCCCATCAAATCTGCACCAGTCACAATCCCACCCAGGCCCTATCCCCATAACCCCACATATTTACCCTGCTATTCCCCCTGACCGCAAGGGACAATTTAGCATGGCCAAGCAACCTAACTCGCACATCTTTGGACTGTGGGAGGAAACCAGATCACCTGGAAGAAACCCACGCAGACACGAGGAGAATGTGCAGGCTCCGCACAGTCACCCAAGGCCGGAATTGAACCCGGGTCCCTGATGCTGTGAGGCAGCAATGTTATCCACTGTGCCACCATGCTGCCCTTTGCCATTGTGCCACCCTAATGTAAGAAACAGATATCATCTGGTGACCTTGATGCTATCTAGCCCTCAAACAGAATTAACATGGGCCTGTATTTTTAGGATGGCAGAGATTTGGCCCACATCATCCAAAGGGGGAGTGGGAAATATATAACTGCTGAACACCAGCAGCTTCAATGCTATATTGTGCTCAAATGAGCACTGATTGACACTAGGCCAGGATTCTGCCCTCACTTGGGAGGAAGGTCGGCCTTGGGGAGTTGTTGGCTAATCTGGTTGGATGACAGCTCCGCAGCCCCTCCAGACACAGCACTTGCAGTGGCTGGAAGAGACACTGCATGCACTGCCTGGCAATAAATCACAAGAGCCAGAGAACAGGTAATTGGTAGAGGTTCCAGGGTAAGGAGGGTAGGGAATGTCTGGAGGAGTCACAAGGCTGACAATTGGGGTCTCAGGGGATAAGCTGGCAGGGAATGGGGGTTTAGAGCTTCAGTCAGAAGGGGCCTTCTTGCCTGAGCTCAAACTTTGTTTCTGCTACATTATAGCAGTGATGATATAAATGCAAGTTTCTTCTTGATGGGATCTCCAGCCTGGAACTAATTACAATATTATCTGGACCCTATTTACCTCACGGCTCTCTAGAACCATAGAACCCTACAGTACAGAAAGAGGCCCTTTGGCCCATTGAGTCTGCACCGAACACAATCCCACTCAGGCCCTACCCCCCTATCCCTACATATTATACCTACTAATCCCTCAAACCTCTGCTACCTTGGACACTAAGGGGCAATTTCTTAGCATGGCCAATCAACCTAACCCGCACATCTTTGGACTGTGGGAGGAAACCGGAGCACCCGGAGGAAACCCATGCAGGCACGAGGAGGATGTGCAAACTCCACACAGACAGTGACCCAAGCTGAGAATCAAACCCAGGATCCTGGAGCTGAGAAGCAGCAGTGCTAACCACTGTGCTACCGTGCCGCCCCACAATTTACATTGAATAGTGAACTGTCCACGAGAGTCTTTCACAGTATTCAGCCACTGCCAAAATTAATAGTGGTGAAACAGTGAGGCAAATGTTACCATCCCGCCCACCACGGGAATCAGAGCAAGTGAGGAGCAGACCATGGAAAAGTCCATTGACCTCAGGTGGGATTTTTCAGGTTTCGGGGCAAGCGAGGCCAGAAAACTCTGACTGGTGAACGAAAAGAGAAAGAGTGAAAAACAGCTCCCTGATTCCTTTCTCATCAAACTGCAGAGTTAAAATTCCACCTCGAGTACCTGCAGATTGACTGCAATATCCAGCTGGGTTCATTAGATGGCAGTGTGGAGAAGGATCCCGGCTGGTTACTTGACACACTCAAGCCTTGTGGCATCCCATCACCCGTCTTGACTAAAACCAAACACAACACGGAGACCAAACTTGAGGGTGTCCACAGTGTTACACCAAGCTGAGGTTTGTTTATTCTTTCATGGATGTGGGTGTCTCTGGATAAGCCAGCCTTTATTGCCTATCCCCAACTCCCTTTGAGAAGGTGGTGGTGAGCTGCCTTCCTGAACCATTGCAGCCTATGTGGTGTGGGTACACCCACTGTGCTGTTCAGGAGGGAGTTCCAGGGTTTGGACCCAGCGACAGTGAAGGAATGACAATATGTTTCCAAGTCAGGGTGGTGTGCAGATTGGAGGGAAACTTGCAATTAGTAGTGTTCCCAGATATCTGCTGCCAGTGTCCTTCTAGCTGGTTGAGGTCATGGGTTTGGAAGGTGCTGTCAAAGGAGCCACGGTAGCGCATTTGAATCATTGAGAATTCCCAATTCAATACCGAAATCAGTTTGAGAATTAAAGAACATTTTTCAGAAGTTACACTTTGATTCTATGCACCAATGCCTTATATCATCTTTATAATTCCTCAAATAGCAAAACAAAAACACCCTGATTAGTGCAGTGTACATTCAGAATAATAATTTGGTTTATAATAATTGAGAGCTTCAGCCTTTGTCCATTTAGCATTCTTAAGCTGGAAGTCCCAGTTGTGCAGTATTAATATGTCCAGTATTAATGTTCTGCTCCAAGGTGTATTAATGCTTAAAGCATAAGATTGATTCTGCAACTACTAGTGGAAAGCGACACTCCTGAGAAGCTTATTGCAGGATATTGCCTGTAATTTTCCATTCATTAATATCATTCTTCCTACACTTGAGATTTCACAGTAAGTTCATTCTACAAGCTCCATTCCCCATCGGGAAATTCAGGTCCAATATTAACCCCCCCCAATAGACAGTAAAGAGTTAAAAAGACATTAAACTTTATGAATTGGGCAACCCAATCCCAACTGAACTGAAATCCATTTCCTACTTCTTTCATTTTGAGGGTGGCATGGTGGCACAGTGGTTAGCACTTCTGCCTCAAAGCACCAGGGGACTGAGTTCAAGTCCAGCCTTGGTCACTGTCTGTGGTGGCGTGGGTTTCCTCCGGGTGCTCCTGTTTCCTCCCACAGTTCAGAGATTCGCAGGTCAGGTGGATTGGCCATGCTAAATTGCCCCTTAGTGTCCCAAAGTATATAGGTTAGAATAATTGGCCATGGGAAATGTATAGTGTTATGGGGATATGGCAATAGGAGAGGGCTTTGGTGGGATACTCTGTCAGAGAGTCAGTGCAGACTCAATGAACCGAATGGCCTCCTTCTGCACTGTAGGGATTCTATGAAGTACAGAATTCAGGATGCATAGGAGCCTCACTCACAAGAGGGCAGGGAGTGGGGAGGGTTAGTC